>NW_028274808.1:178102797-178255225 GCF_037043125.1 Eumetopias jubatus
GTATAGATTTATTTAATACAGATTTATAGAGGAATTTTAAAGATCCCCTCAGAACATTCAAAATTCCTGGCAAATCACCCCTGTATTGATGAGTATTGACCCTTTACTCTCTTGAATGGCAGGAATGCTGTTCCAGCCATCTATTTGTTTTTTCTATCCCATAAACTAGAAACTTATAAGCAAATTCACCAGACTCAGAACAATTTGCCCTTCTGCTGAAAAAAAAAAAAATGCCTACACAGTTACTGGAGATACCTAATGCTACCATTAAATGCAATACCAATATGGCTAAAATCCCTTTCAGGCAATTTCAATTATTTTCTCTCATCTCAATATAAGGATTTTTTTTTTGTCCCCACCATGTTATTTGACTACTTTGTATAGCATAGTTCCATCAAAATCAGAAATTTTAGTATAATTAAATAAGTAAAGGCTTCTGTGCAAATTTCCCCCACAGTTTTCCAGTGGGGAATGATCTGTCCTCTTGAAATCAAGCCGGCTAGTATTTGCTATGTAACATACCACCCTAATCCTAGGGACTTAAAATAACTCCTATTCTGGGGGTTGGCAATTTGAGGGGGAAGATGAGGGAACAGCTAGGTATATCTTCTAATCTTTGTTGGGCTGGGTTAAGCAGGTGCTGGGTGGTCTACCTTGGTGTATGTTGGGATGGCTCATTTCTGCTTCAAGAAGACCCTTACCTCCAACATGCTTGTGCAATTTGTTCCTTTGGCAGCTCCCCAGATTTCCAAAATACTAAGTGGAAGCAAGCAGATCTTTTCAAGTACCGGAAAGGAGCACAGCACTCCCTCCAAATTTCATTGTCCAAAGCAAGTCACAAGGTCAACCCAGCTTCGGGTGGAGGGAAAATAGATTTTGCATGGGAGAAACTTTAAAGCCACCTTCTAGGGGCGCCTGGGTGTCTCAGTTGGTTAAGTGACTGCTTTCGGCTTGGGTCATGATCCTGGAGTCCCAGGATCGAGTCCCTCATTGGGCTCCCTGCTCAGCAGGGAGTCTGCTTCTCCCTCTGACCCTCCCCCCTCTCATGTCCTTTCTCGCTCTCTCAAATAAATAAATAAATAAAATCTTAAAAAAAAAAAACTATAATAAAGTCACATTCTAAAGAGTGTATATTCAGGGAAGAATAAAGAATGTGGGCCACTATTATAATTTACCACAACTCTCCTTGCTGCAATGGATACTTTCAGTGCGGAAAGTAGCAAAGCACTCAGATGCAGTATGGAAAGTCACAAATTACTCAGATACAATATGGAAAGGCAAAACACTTAAAGAGAGGAGGGAGAAAAGCTGCCCAGTTGGTTCAGTTGGTTCAGTATATAACTGGAAGTCCACAGGAAATCACCAAAAATTGGTCAACTCACCATCTCTCAAAGATTTTGTTTTCTTCTTAAACAAATAGAAAATTGGTACTCGATTCAATCTAAGTCTGAGTAATTTTGAGTTATGTGAAAAATGGATATTTTTATACTAACTATCATAAAAATTAGAAGCCCATGACAAGGATACTTTTAGTGGACATGATGAAACAGAGGAAGTTAAATTTAGAAAATAAATTATTGATGATAAAGAATGCTTGTTATATAGAAAAGCCCTGGAAAAGCAGCTGACAATGTGGTGGTGAAAGTTGCTTTTTAAAGTGAGGACCAGGTTCTGAGACTTGCTGTCCTATCAGCTTCCTGTTGGTGTGTGCTCTGTCATTCACCTATCAAGCCTCATTTAGATAGATAAAAGCCCATAAATTCCCATTTTACCCCCAGGAATAATCATGACAATGTAAAAATATGTGGTTGGTGATTAAACATTCAGTCATGGAAAGTTACTACTTTGAAACTCAAATTTGATTTTTGCAGGAGAGGAAAATTTTGATCTTCATGATATTTTCTTAAAAAAGCAAATTTTTAAAAATGTGGGAAATACGAACAAAACATAAAAATTGCTGAAGTTAGAGGCATTACTCTTCTATGACACATGTTTTCCAAATGCAAATTGTTCTTATATCAAACAAAAGATTGAAGGATACAAAAAAAAAAGAAAGAAAAGAAAAGAAAAGGAAAGGAAAATTGGAGAACACTTAGATGTTTACCAACTCTCTCTCTCTTTTTACTGAGAAGGAAATAATGATTCAGAAAAGAAGGTGATTTAGTCAAATACACACATCTAGTCTGTTGACAAAGCTGAGATAAGTGCCTTGGTTTCCTGATCTCCAGCACAGAGCCCTTTGGGTTATTCCATTCAGCAAGATATTATGTAATATATATACAATTGAATGATCTGACTCAAACAGTTCTTGTGTGTGTGTGATTGCCCATGTGTACCTGTGTTTGCCTGTTTGTGTGGTGTGAGTCTTAGAAAATAATAGAAATTAGCTTTTTGTGTATAACATTTGACTAAATACTGCTCCAACATTCTAAGTTCCCCACCTTAAGACAATAAGAAACTTTGGGAACATCAACAATAATAAGCTGAAATCATCTAATGAAGAAATAAAGGACAATGGTATAAACAGCTCCCAGGACAAATAGCAGAATGTATGAAAATGTATATGTTACTTTATAGTGCAGAGTAAAACCAAGATAAGTCATTGTTTACTTTAAATTCTTATCACCTCAAGGCAAGAGGGACATTTGGGCACCAGATAATCTTCAGTTGATGATTCATCTCCAATATATATATATATACATCATTTTTATGACAAAAATGTCACAATGGTACCATCTTCCATGTAATTCTGCTTCTTGTTTACACAGATTAAAAATTTGCAGGTTACAAGTTTCCTAAGCTACATGCATTTCCCATTATTTTCTAATACATTGATGAAAATAAATTCCCTGTGGTTCTAGCATCAGTGGCTTTTTAACAAACAAGAATTTCCACTGAGAAAAGTTGCAGTTATTACCTTAAAAGAGATGTGTTATTTTATTTTTTCCAATAACGGAAGGCCTCTATAAGTCCAAAGTCCCATGCAATTATATACTACAGAGCAGAATAATAGAACACTGCACTAGGATAAATTTTGTGCCCACTTAATTGAAACACTTGCCAAGGAGCTGGGTGAGAGCAATGTATTTCAATCATTCTAAACAATGGATAAATGAGACACATTCCTTCTAAATGACACATTTTAGCTGTCTGGAAGCTTATTCACAGTTCTGCGTGGTAACATAACTTTGCCACTCTGTTCCTTACAATTGGTCCATTTCAAGCTGTGCTTTGAAGCTGTTTATTCCAAAGAGCCTTCTTAATATTAACAGAAAAAAATGATTTTAGATGTTGCACCAAATGTTTTTAGATGTGGACCAATGTTTTTCCACTCGCTCTGGAATATATGTATGTATATTTGTATCTTGTATTTTTGGTCTCTCTCTGTTTCTCTGTTTCTGTCTCTTGTGTATTTGTCTCTCTGTCTCTGTCTGTCTCTCTATATATTTTATGCATATACATATATATACATAATTTAAAATCTGAATGTATTTTATCAATTTTTATATTAAAACAAGCTGTTCTAAATTAAATATTTTATTGTAATCTTCAGCTCAGTATTTGTTTATTTTATTAAACTGGAATATAATGGTAGGACTACACTAATAATTCAAGGAGCAAATAATATAAATTTTTTCAATAGAAATATTTAAATACTTAAATAAGTATCTTTTCATATTTCTGAGAAAAAATATCAATAAAAGTAAAGATAATTCATTCCTAAAAAAAACAAAATAAAAAAAAAGGAATATAGAAGCAGAGAGTTCTTGTTTTCATGAGTTGTAGGCAGAGTGGCTATATAATTTATCATTCAAACCATGACATTTTTGAGAATGAAATAGGGTGTATTAATAACTAAGCTGGAACCACAGATAACCCAAGAACTCTCTCAGGTAAACGAGGCCATATGGTTACTCTGGCCACCGTATTTATAGGTGGATGATCAATCCTGAAGTAATTTTTTAAAATGATATGATATTGTTCAACCTTTCTTATATTTTATCTATAATTTCACAATTGTCTAAAACAAATGACTGAGACAAATATATAATCTAACAAATGGCAAATTTTACCACAATAAAATAATATACAACATAATTCCTCTATTTCTATTCCCTTTCAAACTGAAAACTCTGAAGAAAAGTTCTGGATCTTGAAACTCCTTATAGATTAAAATAGACCAGGTTTATATCTCTAAGTTTTTAATAGAATCACATCTAAAAAATTACTATGCTAATAATAGTAATTCTACAAAGAATTAGAAATGTTGGGTGCCTGGCTGGCTCAGTTGGTTAAGCGACTGCCTTGGGCTCAGGTCATGATCCTGGAGTCCCGCGATCGAGTCCCACATTGGGCTCCCTGCTCAGCGGGGAGTCTGCTTTTCCCTCTGACCCTCTTCCCTCTCATGTTCTCTATCTCTCATTCTCTCTCTCTCAAATAAATAAAATCTTAAAAAAAAAAAAGAATTAGAAATGTTTCACAGGCATTTATTTTTTTCCTCTTGGCTGATTTGTTTCAAAAAAATTCTCTAGGGGCGCCTGGGTGGCTCAGTTGGTTAGGAGACTGCCTTCAGCTCGGGTCATGATCCTGGAGTCCCGGGATCGAGTCCCACATTGGGCTCCCTACTCAGCAGGGAGTCTCCTTCTCCCTCTGACCCTCGTCCCTCTCGTGCTCTCTGTCTCTCATTCCCTCTCTCTCAAATAAATAAATAAAATCTTAAAAAAAAATCTCTATCTTCTCTTTAAATTTGACAAAGTGCAAGTAAGGAGATCACCTGAATATGGAGGTAGAAAACTGTACCTACTGATGTCTTCAGAAGCCTGTTCTCTAAACCTACTCTTATCCCTAAATCTGTTAGAGATGGGTTCTTTTTAGTTACTTGACATACTTTATAATAGCACATATTTTGGTTTGTTTTTAGAAATCACATCATATGAGGAATTTGATTACCCTTTTTTAAATTAATGCCTATAATAACTCTACCTGTGTTCTGTTCCTGTGATATGTTTGTATGGCTGGATCTTATGGAGAGGGTGTGATGGAGGGAGGCTGGCTCCTCTAGGATGAGTATTGAGCATGAGCAACCAAATACAAGAAAGTGAAGCAATTAAACGGCAATGCATTGGTCAGACGCCATTTTGCTGCATGTAGATATATTTAACATCAGTTCCTGAAGCTGGAAGTTAGGATTGTGTTTGGAACACGGTGAAACAGTGAAAATATTTTTCCCTGCCTGTGGTTATTGAAGTTCAAAAACTAACTGCAGTATAGCCCAAGAAAGCCATTTTATGGGCAGCATTTTTTTAAAATAATATGACCATACTTTTTTTTAAATTTCTTTTTTTTTTTTTTTAAGTTGGCTCGACGCCCAGCATGGGGCTGGAACTCAGGACCCTGAGATCAAGAGTCCTGTGCTCTACTGACTGAGCCATCCAAGCACCCCCTAGGGTAGCATTTTTATTTATTTATTTATTTATTTATTTATTTATTTATTTATTTATTTTTAAAGCATATACTCAAGTAATTTTACATACTGTTTACAGATCAAAGTTCTATTAGGGTAAGAACAGACATTAAAACAAGTTAATTTGAGATCTACACCTTTCTAAGTTTCATGCATATTATTTAATTAACACATATCATAATGTTCTATGTTATAAGGTATTGTGAAAAATACAGAGAATATGAGATTGTCCTGGCTGAAATAGATCACTGAATGTTCTGTATTCTCTTGACCTAGAGGAACTTCCTCTTATATTAGCTATTTGTAATTCCGTGAAGATTTGGACTACTACATGGTTCTATTATCTTCAATTTATTATTTTCAGTAATATATAAAATTTTTAAATTAAAAAACCTGGAAAATTCATTACAAGTGCATGAAGTAGGTTTACTAAGTCAATATTTGTAGTCTCTGTTGGGGTATTACAGTTATTAGTTTACATGGAGAATAGTCCTCGGAAACTAATTTAAATTTCTTAAAAAATATTCTGCTACACCTAAAAAGGAAAACAAACAATAACATTTCACAAGCATTACTCTAGACACTTATTTCAAAAGAAAATTTGGGCCTCTGTACCTTTCATGTGATATAATGGAAAACCAGAGAAAATGTAATGTACATATTTATTTGGGTAGCTCTTTACAAATGTTCTATGGATAATGGATAATTGACAAGAATACTTGTTTTAAACAAGTGGTGTATTAGAAAACCTGAAGTAAAGATGATCCTCAATTAAAAAATAAAAACCTGCTAATTATGATAAAGCAATTCCAAAGTGTATTATAATTTTCCCCAACATTTCTTAACACTAATATAATCTAAAATCATTTTTATGTCTTTGAGAAAATAAAGAAGTATTTGTAAATTTCAATTGTTTGTATAAAATTAGTGAATTTTTAAGATTAAAGGAAAACATAAACAAAGCAATATACCAGTATTCAAAGTATCTGGATAATAAAATGACATTGATTACTTCTGGATCAATCTGAAAGATTTTTCTAAACACACTATTTTTCTGTAGAGTAGTATCTTTCTCTCTCTCTCCACTAATACATCTACAAGTTTATAAAATTAGTCTTTGAACAAGATTACTTTTAAAATAACTATGTTTAATAAACCCATGAGAAATTTGAAGAGCAGACATGTGTTATCATCTCTTTAGTAAAAATATTAATGTGGGATTTACATTTTACAAATCAATTGCACATATGAGATTTAACTTGCTTCACATGACCAATAAAGTCAGTGTTTTATTATCATTTTTCAGGTAAGAAAATGGGTTAACAGCATAAAGAGATTTTTTTTTTTTTCCTAAAGCAATTGCAGAACAGGTCAAACAGCAAACAGATGACAGAACTTTAATCCAAAATTGAATTAATGTGAATCCAAATACCACTTACTCCTAAAGTTCTTTTTCTTTTTAAAGTTTGCATTTAATAAGAAACCAAAATTTATCATCTCATGTATAGTCCTATTGGCATTAGATGGTGATGACAGTAAAATATGCCTCTAGTGTTGTTTCATGAGCTAATGTTTTGGGAAATTAATGGCATAAACACATTTTTTCTTTATTTTATTCATACTCTTTCTAGAGATAAATTATAAACTATACATGTGACGTAATTTGTGAATAAGCAGAGTGAATTATCCATTTTGTTATATTTTCAACTTCCATTTGACACAATAAATTACTTATCTGTCATTTTAGTTACTTTTATTCATAATGCCCATGTTTTTCTTGTTGAAAGAGGAATCTAAATTGCAATTCCAGGAGCTATGGACTTGGATTTATTCACTCAACAAATGAGCTTTCTTCCAGCCACCAGAGACAGTGGGAATACAAATACTGTCTCTGCCCTCAAGAATCTTAGAGTCTTGGGCCCCTGGGTGGCTCAGTTGGTTAAGCAACTGCCTTCAGCTCAGGTCATGATCCTGGAGTCCCTGGATCGAGTCCCACATCGGGCTCCCTGCTCGGCAGGGAGTCTGCTTCTCCCTCTGACCCTCCTCCCCTCTCATGTGCTTTCTCTCTCTCTCATTCTCTCTTTCTCAAATAAATAAATAAAATCTTAAAAAAAAAGAATCTTAGAGTCTAGTGGAGAGAGACTGAGAAAGAAAAATGTATGTTGGAGTATGGGATGATCTGCTATAGAGGAAAGAAGACAGGTCAGGTCAATGAGGGGGATGGGAGAGATGGTGTTTTGTATGGAAAGTCGGTGATACTACAGCACTGTGGATGAGATGTAAGGAAAATGAGATGTGAGACCAGTGGTTATCTAGGAGTGCATTCTACTCAGAGGAAACACCACATGTAAAGTCCCTGAAATAGTATCATTGTTGGTATCCAAAATGGGAATGTCCTGGAGGTCAGTACTCTCAGAGGACAGTGAGAAAACTGGAGTGGTATTGCATTAGATCAGAGAAGTTGTTGGAGACCAGACTTGTTGGGTCTTTTCTAGGATATTTTCCTTACTATTTCTGTAATATTTAAGAGAGATGGCTGAATAATGCCTCCCCCTAAAGTATCAAGGCCCTAATTCCTAGAACCTATGGATGCCCGGTTGTCTATGCTTATTCCCAACTCCACCACTGTTAGAGTCATGAACATGGGCAAGGTCTTTAACTTCTCATTGCTCTCATTTATAAAATGTACATAATAAAATTACCTGAGTCATATAGTTGTAAGAGTAATCTGGAAAAATGTGTGCATACAGTAAGGCATGATAAATGTTAGCTATTGTTACACGGCCACTATTATCCAATCAGTATTTATTTTCCAAGTACCCGTATGTGAAGTTTTGCTGATGGTATGGTGAGAGTTACAATTCTTTAAGACAGTGCTCTTCCATTTACTACTGTACACAGGACTCTTGTTAGCAGAAATGAAAAATACAAATCATTGCCTAACAAAGCTGTCAATAACAAATGCCAAATAATGAAATTCATTAAGAGTGGAGAACTTGACCTTGAAGAATGGTAAGGTCTCAGACATGTGGAAAATGGAGAAAACATTCTGGGTAGAAAGAACGTAATGAACAATGACTCGGAAGCACAACATACCATTTGATGGGAATAGAATACTTTGGAATGTTGTAATTTCTTTTCCAAATGTGGAATATCAATTTTGAAGTTATGATAGTCCAAACTGATCCTGAGGTCACATGTGTAACTGATTGAAAGGACACCAGAAGGGGTTCAGAAAATATTCCATTAGCCACATCTGTGACCCTGGAAAAGTACCTCCATACCTTCAAGTTATTGTGAGAAGCTGAAAAAAGAAAATAACAAAATAATTTATTTTGCTTTAGTTTTCTGATATACAAATAAAGGGAATTTAAAAGGCTCGCTTTCTGAACAAAATTTCTACCATCCCCGACAAGAGCAACGTCTTTCCTTTTATTCATTCATTCATTCGTTCATCCATTTCTTTTGTCTTTCAACCACTTAATGATCAGGTGAGAGTGCAAACGCAGTCCCCCACTACCACAAATTACACAGTCAAGTTTCCCACATTTGGGGAAATTGCAGGGGTCAGCACATCTGGAATGCGATGGATAAGCCTCACCCCAGGAAAACCACCTTCATGATCATGGTATCTCCCCTGACAGTGAGTTCCTTTCTTTTTATAAATTTTCTGATAATATTCTATTATCCCCAAATATATTTAAGAAAGATATATATTTCATATAAATATATTAAAGACCTAGTTATGTCAAGGCATATCTTTTATATATAGAGATTTATATATAAATATTTGTACAGGGTTATAGTTAAATAAAGCTATATATACATATATGCATATACATACATAGACATATAGACACACACACACACACACACACACACACACAACCCCATTTAAACTCTCAATAGTTGTTTTTGTAGAAATTGCCAAGCTGATTACAAAATTGTGGGGAAATGAGGCAATAATCTAGAATTTGCTAAAATTACCTAAAAATAAAGACAATAGTTAGAGTCCTCACACTAGCTGGTTTCACAATTTACTATAAAATTACAGTATTCAAGATAATGTGTCATTGTCATAATGACAGACAAATAGTTCACTGAAAGAGAATAGAGTGTCCAGAAATAAATTCACACATGTATGTAAGTACTAAGGAAATGGAATGAGAAAAATAAAAGATTTTTCAACAAGTTATATTGGAACAAATAGGTAATTATATGGGGGAAAAATCCCACTCTTGTGTAGAAACATACATGAAAATCAATTCGAGATATTTCATAGACCTAGAGAGAAAAAATTAATCTATAAAACATCTAGAAATAAAAGGATAACAGAATAGTTAATCTGCCTTATGATAGGAAAAGATGATCTACAGAGGATGCAAAAGGAACTAATCTTAAAACAAAATCAGACTTCTTCAAAATGGAAAACTTCTGCTCATTAAAAAATCACCGTAAGAAAATGAAAAGAAAGTTACATATGAAAGAAAGTATTTGTGATACATGTGTGGTGCTTTCTATTGAGAAAAATACAAGGAAATCTTAGAGTTAAAAAATAAAAAGTTAAGAAGTTTAACTCTAAAAAATGAGCAAAACATAAACTTGGGCACAAAGTTTATCAAGGGAGACATGAAAGTCAAGTAAGAAAATAAATGGTAGTCAATATCTTTATTCATCAGGGAAATAAAAATTAAAACTATAATGAGATACCACTCTATACCCTCTAGAATTTTCAAGATTAAATATTAAATATGTAAGACAATTTTAAAGAGTGAAATAATCAAGTATTAGGAAAGATGTAGAACAAATGGGATGTTCATATAATTCTGGGAAGAATGTGAATTCATACAAAACTCTGGAAAACTCTTTGGAATTTTCTTACAAAGTTAAACATATACTCTATGGCCCAGCGACTCCACTCCTAGGTATTTCCTGAACAGATATCATAATTTAAGTCCAAAACAGACTGCTTATGTATATTCATAGCAACTCCACTGAAACTGCCAAAAGCCAGAAATAACTCAAATGCCCATCTTTAGGACAAGTGATAAACAAACTGTAGTATATTTGTACAGTGAACACTAATTAACAATAAAAAATAAATCCCTGATTCATCATATGGCAATATAGATTCTCAAAAACTATTCTCAATTACGTTAATTGGAGAATCCACCCACAGAACAGTACATATGGTGTCATTTCTTTCATATGACCTCAAAATAAGCAAAACTAATGTCTGGTGATATAAATTTAAAAAATGATTAAACAGTGTGGGCCAAGCACAAGTGAACATTTTGGGTGGATGGAAATGTACTATGTCTTGGTGGGCATGTTGGTTAGACAGGTGTACACATTTGTCAAAAATCTTTGAATTGTATCTGTACAGTTCTCTCTATGTAATTTTACCTCAAAAAATGTCTGTAAAAAATAACTTCCTATATTGAAAGGCCAGTAACAGCCAGTAATTCTTTACTTTTTACATTGTTTAATGACCTGTTTGATAAACTTTTGCTAACCTATTGGCTTTCTTGACTAGAGATGGATAGTTATATTTTTATGTAATTCTATACAGTTACCGTGAACATGTTTTTAGTTTTTACTGGGAATGCAAGTAATTCTAAATTTATAACAAAAATGAAATAATAAATCTTTGCCTAATTGCAATCAAGTTGTTTCATCTAAGCGTAGATATCTGAGATGCATCATAAAGTCAAATAATTCTAAAGAAAATGTGCTTTGAAACAGTAGTACCTTTATATTAAAAAACTGAAAACTATTTCATACTTCAATATGATTTTCTAGAATATATGGGAATATTTAAGCAGAAGGCAATTATTTATCACATATGCCTTCTGAACATCTGAACATCCCAGGCTACATAGTCACATTTAGCTTATTTTCTGACTATTTAAATAATATGATCACTGCTTCTCATTTTTCTTTAATGTAGTAACATTGTAGTCATAAAATCATAAACAGTTGCAAAATTGTAGATAAATGAGGAAATAATCTAGAATTGCAAAAACTACCTAGAAAATAAGACAATAGTTGGAGTACTCACACTAGCTGATTTCAGCAGCATATCCTAATACTTGTGTTTCAACTATTGAATATGAAAATTTGGGGATACCTGGCTCAGTAGGTTTAAGTTCTGCCTTCGGCTCAGGTCATGATCCCAGGGTCCTGGGATGGAATCCTGTGTCAGGCTTCCTGCTCAGTGGGAAGTCTGCTTTTCCCTGTCCCTCTGCCCCTCCCAGCTGCTCGTGCTCTCTCTAACACACTCTCTCTCAGATAAATAAATAAATAAAATCTTTAAAAAAAATAGGAAGATTTGTGTACATCCAAATTAAAAAATGTCTGTGCATATACATATATACTTATATATAAATATACACATCTATCACACCACACCCATGTCTATATTTATATGGTAATATATATGTGAAGGGTATGTGGCTTACCCTTACATGGTTGATATTGGTTATAAGTGCCAGCCATGGAAAGATTGTCTGATATTATACTGCTATTTATTATTTCCAGAGAGAGAAGCCCCAAATCTCCTTGGAGAAAATTTTCTTTCTTTTTGACAAAAATCAGTTGAGTGACAGTTCTTAGTTATGGAAATATAAGTCTCCTAAGCATCTGCTTTCTGGCATCACCTTTTGTGTTTAGAGAAAGGCTGATCCTCCTGAAGAAACCTATATTTGCAGAAGACAGCATAGGAGATTTATATAATGTACTTAGATTTGTAAGACCAGCATTCACCAGGGATGCTGTAGCAATGATGAAAGTGATAGCACTAATAGACTGCTCCAAATCTTATTCTCTATCTTTTGTTAGGGAGCTGCAATGCCCTTCAGTGAACTCTGGCCCAGGCATTCTCCAAACTTTCAATTCATATCTCAAACTATCTAAAGAATGTCTAATAAATATCTCACTCAATATATCTTAAATTGAATTCTTGACCTTCCTTCTACACATATTTTACTTACTGCCTTCCTGATCTCAGTTGTTGCCAAACTCATCCTTCCAGTTGTTTAGATTTTGCTTATGTTAAATTCCCAGGAGTCAATTTTGAATCTTTTTCTTTCAAGCTCACCAACTAATCTATCAGAAAATCCCATTGTCCGTCCTCAGAGTATGTCTAGAATCAGGCCACTTGTAACCACCCTCACTGTTCCAACTCTGGTCGAAGATCATCAACATCTCTTGTCTGAATTATCTCTGAATATAAGTACAGTCTGACCTCAAGGAACAGCCATTGACCTTTCAAAAGTTAGGGTAGATTAAATAACATGGCTGTTCAAAAACTTTCCATGGTTCTCTATTTAACTCAGAGTAATAATCAAATGCCTTACAAAGGCATATGCATCTTTACCTAACATGACCTGGCTGACTTCTCTGACTACAATACTCAGCACTCTCTCTTGCTCATTATGCTCAGAGATACTGACCCAAAAGGTCAGGTATATTCCTATCTTAGGCACTTGTCCAAGGTCTTTCTAATCTCTGGACTGATCTATACCAGATAGCTTCTTGCTAAGTATGTCATCTTCCTCAAGTTTGGGATGAGACATCATCTTCTCTTCAGCTTCCACTCATCACTTTATTTAATCCTGCAGTGTACTACTTTCTTCAGCAACTTCTCACATGCACACATTTCCAATCCCCCTAACCCTGTTGTACTTTTATTTTTTTTTTCACATACCACCTAATACCTTCTAACATATTATATTTAATTTACTTATTTATTATGTCAATTCTATTTTAAATTAAATAAATTTGACATATAACACTGTCTAAATTTAACTTGTATGTGTTACTTTGAAACATTAAAATGTTGTAATATGATTGCCATAAGTGATATTTATCACATTACATAATTATAGTACAATGTTTTTTATATTCATTATATTGTGCATTAAATCTCTACGGCTTATTTACTACTCATTGCAAGTTTGTACCCTTAAACAACATCAGTCTTATCCCCCCAACCTCATTCCCTAGCAACCACCATTTTACAACCTGGTTTTTGTTTTTGTTTTTTTTTTAAGATTTTATTTATTCATTTTGAGAGAGAGAGAGAGACAGAGAGAGCACAAGCAGAGGGAGAGGGAGAAGCGGACTCTCTGCTGAGCAGGGAGTCTGATGCGGGGCTTGATCCCAGGACCCCGAGATCCTGACCTGAGCTGAAGGCAGATGCTTAACCACCAGAGCCATCTGGGCACTCCCTACAACATGGTTTTTGTAATTTGACTTTTTTAGTTGCATATATAAGTGATATCATACAGTATATTTCTTTCTCTGTCTGACTTATCTCACTTAGCATATTGTCACAAAAAGCAGGATATCATCCTGTCTCATGGCAGAATAATATTCTATTTATCTATTAATGGGCATTAAGGTTGTTTCTCTATCTTAACTATTGTGAAAAATGAAAAAAAAAGTGGGAGTGTATATACCTTTTCAAAATCCTGTTTTCATTTCCTTTGGGTATAAACCCAGAAATGGAATTACTGGATCATATGATAAATCTATTTTTAAAAAATCTTTTGACAAAATTTCCATATTGTTTTCCATAGTGGTTGGACCAATTCACATTTTCACCAAGAGTATATAAGGGTTTCCTTTTCACCACATCCTCATCAATAGCTATTGATTCTCATCTTCTGAATGATAGTCATTTTAACAGATGGGAAGTAATATCTCATTGTGGTTTTGATTTGTATTTCCCTAATGATTGGTGATGTTGAAGTTGAACATCTTTTCATGTGCCTGTTGGCCAGATGTCATTTGGGCAGAAGTTTATATTACTCCCTAATGCATTCCCCAAAACCCTGCACATTACCTAACACAGTAGGCACTAAACAAATACTTGTTGAATACATGAATACATTGGAAAGCTGCTGAAATTCTTTGGCAATTTGAAAGAATATACTGAGAAATATACCAGAATCCCTGACAATAAGACTATGTAAATATTACATTTTAAAAAGATGGGACCCCTGAGTGCCTCAGTTGGTTAAGTGTCTGCCTTTGGCTCAGGTCATGATCCCAGGGTCCCGGGATCAAGTCCCACATCGGGCTCCTTACTCAGTGGGGAACATGCTTCTCCCTCTGCCTGCCGCTCCCCCTGCTTTTGCTCTCTGTCTGACAAATAAATAAATTTAAAAAAACAATAAAAAATGAATTAATATTACATTTAAAATGAATTAGAAGTGACTATGATCTTATTTCAAAGCTAGTGAAGAGGGGCCTTTATATCATCTATACTTAAACTACAATGAAAATTCTGCATGTGAACATTTGTAACTAAGAGACTAACAATCACTTTGTGCATTTGGACTGATTACTATAGGCACCATTTGAATATGTTGTCCAACATGTGGCTTTCCTGTAACTTATCCTTTACTCCAATTCTAAATCTTGTATTAGGTTGACAGAATCCAAGCAACTAAAATGCACTTTCAAAAATTAGTTAATGCATCAATAGCTTGCAGATAGACAAATATCAGGGCTTCTAAAAGAGTAAGAAAATATACCATAAATTTTACAAATCAATGAGTTTTCTATTTTTTTTCTATTTTTCTTCGAAATCTTTCTTTGACATTTCTTGGGACTATAAAGAGAAAATATATAAACATTTAAAGTTGAGGCTGTAACATATGCCATTTATAAGTACAATGCAGGTTAATTAAATATTCAAATAATTTTTGAGCATTGACTAGTTGGAAAGCACTAGTTGATTCTAAGGTAGGAAAAATAAATGCTGTCTTCAAGGTATTTATCATCTAATGTAGAAGGCTTATGCCTAATTATATAATTGTATTACAATATTGCAGGCTGTAATAGCAACATACATAGTTTATTGTTTGCATGGCAGAGTGCTATGTAAGCATGGAGGAAAACACTTTTGTTAAGAAAAATTTGCTTCATGATAAAAATATCAGCATGGAGTTCTCAATGATGAGCCCATATCAGATGATTGGATGGGATAAGTCCAGGTTGAAATGCTGGTGGGAATGAGGGTCATTACACAGAGAAAGATCAATCTTATCAAAAACATGATGGCAAGAAAAAGTATGAATCAGAGTAAGAACATCAAGCACCATAGAAATGAGGAGAGAAAATGTTTAAGTCCGAGAATGGTGAGAAAAATAAATCTAGTTATAATTTAGGGATTAAAGAATCAGGTAAGATCTCTCAATAGCCTAAGTTATGAATACTTTGTGATAAATAAAATGTTTAAAAGATATTTACTATTAAGTAAATTTCAAAAGTCCAGGAAAGAATAGATTATTCCCAGAATGACACATTTCAAGGTATTTTTGAAGTATAAAACTTCATATTCTTTTTTTAAAGATTTTATTTATTTATTCATGAAAGAGAGAGATAGAGAGAAGCAGAGGGAGAAGCAGGCTCCCCACTGAGCAGGGAGCCCGATGCGGGACTCGATCCCAGGACCCTGGGATCATGACTTGAGCCGAAGGCAGACACTTAACCATCTCAGCCACCCAGGTGCCCTAAAACTTCATGTTCTTGAAGAAGATATTTCTTTTGAAACTTATATAGTCTGGTATTTTTAACATATGAGCAGCCATGTGTAAGTTAAAACTGAGACTAGAGTATCAAGGAAACTGTATGCCATGTTGACAGTTTGACATAGCCCTGTGGTTGATGGGAAACCATTGGCAGGTTTTAAAATACTGTAGAGCATAATCACACTTATATTTCAGAAAGATGACTCTGAAAAAGTCTGTGAAGAAGACTGAAATAGTACCTGGAGACAGACAGGCTGCTTGTATTTCTGTTGTGATTGCCAAAGTAGATATGATAAAGACCTGAGAAAAGGGGGAATCATCGAAAAAATATTTTAGGAGTTAATATATTTAGTGCAGAGAGATTAAATTGTATTTTAGGGTGAAGAAGAGGAAGGAGTCTATTAAGAGTCTTGGTTTTCTAGCTTGAATAATTTAATGATTATTGGAGTCACTGATTTTATGTTGGGATAGGAGTAGTGAAAAGAGAAACTGCCACATTACAAATGTATTTGAAGTGCTTGTAGGTACCTGCTGTTGCTATTGATTTGGGAGTTATAAGCATTGTTTTTGAAAACTTGGCAGTAAATAAAAACACCCAGAGAGACTAGAAGCACCAAGGAGCTAAAAGAACAGTGGGAAAATAAAGAAAGTTTTTGTAATAACAACTTTGGGTAGATGGGTTAAGGACTAAATGTTCATGATGCTTGGAATGGCCATTTCTATTTAATATTCATAATAGGCATGAGAATTATATAAAATAATTCATTATTATTATAATCATCATTTACTATCATTTAGTAACATAATCAAGCAACTAGAATGAAAAGATATGACATAAAATATATCTAGATCCTATTTCTTGTCACCATTGCCTACTGCCTCCTTCAAAACAAAACAAAACTTAAAACGTACTATCTAGTGGTCTCTCCACTTTCCTTTAAAAGTATCACTAACTTCTTTTTATTTAGTGTTACAATGTTACATTGTATGAGTATTATGTACATAATTTTTTATTTGTTTGTTTTTAGAGATTCTTTATTTGGGGGTGGGGAGAGGCTCAAAGGGAGAGAATCTTCAAGCAGACTCCCTGCTGAGACCAGAGCCTGATGCAGGGCTCAATTCCATGACCTACGAGATCATAACCTAAGCCAAACGAAGAGTTGCATGCCCAACCAACTAAGCCACTCAGGTGCCCCCATAAAATTTGTTATTAACAAGATATTTGGAAAACACATTAAGTAAGATACCATAAACACATAAACATGGTATCATCAATAATATACAGTTGGAAAAATTCACAAGTGCATGGACAACCCAGAGTATACATTTGACTATACATTTGACCATAAAAGTTTTCAATTAAAAGGAAGCACTGTTATAAAAATTGCAGTACACAAAGTTGAAAAGGATATAAAGTAATTTGAATTGGAGAATCAAGATTTTTATAAACTTATATTTACATTTGAAATACAGGCCAAATTGAGTAAGCAAAAAAAAGGAAAATTCTGAACTCAGATAAAGGATATCATTTATGATGAAATGAGGGATAATTATAGATTAAAGACAATAGTGTTCATAAGACCAAATGGTTTCAAAGCATAGTTAAAGCAAGGTTGTGTCAATAGGAAAATAATTTAGAGGACAAAGAAAATTATAGAACATCACTTTTTTCCATTTGACCCACAAGTTTGTACTGAACTGAAGATCTAATAATGTTTAGAAACCATAGGATGTACCTGTTAAGATAGAGCTTAGAGGGACACCTGGGTGGCTCAGTCAGTTAAGCGTCTGCCTTCAGCTCAGGTCATGATCCCGATGTCCTGGGATCAAGTCCCACATCGGGCTCCTTGCTCAGTGGGGAGCCTGCTTCTCCCTAGTTGTGTGCTCTCTCTCTCTCTCTCTCTCCCTGACAAAGAAATAGGTAAAATCTTTAAAAAAACATTTGAAAAAAAGATTGAGTTTAGAATCAGATAGACATAGCTTGGATTTTGGCTCCACAACATTTTTGCTATTTGACAATTACTTTTCTCTCTCAATTTCTTCATAAGAAAAATTGTTAGAAGTAAAAAAAGACAACTCATGAAATGAAAGTAGGTAATGTGATCAGCATAATGCACTTCAAAACTTAAAAGATTATTTACCTTTTGTCATGTGAAGTATTATGTTTATACACAGTGCTGCATTTTAAGATGTGTGCTGAAAATAATTTTAGTCCCAGGGAGGCTCACAAGAATGGCGAATAGTTGGAAAATCACATGGTAATAGGTTACTTTTTTTCTTTAATTTTTTATTGTTATGTTAATCGCCATATATTACTTCATTAGTTTGTGATGTAGTGTCCCATGACTCACCGCCTGTGCACAACACCCAGTGCTCCACGCAGAACGCGCCCTCTCTAATACCCATCACCAGGCTAACCCATCCCCCCACCCCCTCCCCTCTAGAACCCAGAGTTTGTTTTTCAGAGTCCATCGTCTCTCATGGTTCGTCTCCCCCTCCTATTTCCCCCCTTCATTCTTCCCCTCCTGCTATCTTCTTCTTCTTTTTTTTTTTCCTTAACATATATTGCATTATTTGTTTCAGAAGTACAGGTCTGTGATTCAACAGTCTTACACAATTCATAGCGCTCACCATAGCACATACCCTCCCCAATCTATCACCCAGCCACCCCATCCCTCTCATCCCCTACCACTCCAGCAACCCTCAGTTTGTTTCCTGAGATTAAGAATTCCTCATATCAATGAGGTCATATGGTACATGTCTTTCTCTGATAGGTTACTTTTATATGGCAAGTATAGTAAAGAAAATATTTCAATGAATATTGGGCAGCTCTCTTCAAATACTGGAAGAGTTTTCATGTACAAAATACAGTAACACTACTCTGGGTAGCTCCTAAGACAGTAGAACCACATAATGTCAGGGAGGTTCATAGGGTTTCATCTGTAGAAAAAAAAGAAATATATATATATATATATATATACACATATTTTATATACACATGGAAGCAAATCTGTTCAAAAATATAGTGAGATATCATAAATGTAGTGAAGTCTGTGCTCAGAGGATTTAAGAACAAAGTTCAAAATATGAAACATCAATAGTCTTAAAAATTGATTTCTTCATTAATTGGGTCACTTCCTTATTCTACTACCATGGTTTCCATTGCTCATAGGGTAAAGTCCAATCTCTGTTACTAGATACATTTGTTTTCTAGGACCTCCATAATAAAATGCTACAGACTGGAAAGCTCAAACCATAGATATTTGTTTTCTCACAATTCTGGAGCCTGGGAAGTTGGAGATCAAGGTGTCAGCGTATTTGGTTTCTCCTTGGCTTGCATCTGCTACCTTCTTGACTTTGTAGTCTAGATTTTCCTCTGTGTTGTGTGTTTATTCTCCTCTTCTTCTAAGAACATCAGGCATATTGGACTAGGGCCCACCCACCTTAATTAGCTCTTAAAAGCCCTGTCTCCAAATACAGTCATATTCTGAGACACTAGAGATTAGGAATTTATTAAAATATAGTATCATTCTCTAGTTATCATGTTTCTGACATTCACTCATGCTTTTTCATGGTTCTTTCATTTTCACTTCTGTGTAATATTCTAATCGAAATGAGATTAGCAAGGTTTTTCTATAAATAGATAATGCATATGTTTGGCTTTATAAGGCATGTGGTTAAGACTTCACAATATGAATTTCGGGCAGACACAACGTGCCACATAGTATTAGAGTCCTCTTAGTTCATGACCTACTCACCCCCCAACCTATGCCTCACCATTCTTGTCTCACACTCAACTCAGGCATAATCAGACATGGGAAGGGGGCACCTTCTCATCTAATTCTACACTGATTGAGCTATCTTTTCCTGTGTCTTAGCTTGGTTCCCCTTGGGCCTGAACTGAAGGAGTCCCTATCAATCATCAATTAAAATAATTTCCACAAATTTTAGATGACTTAATTTGGTGACAATATATGATAATCTTTATGTCAAATTTTGTTGATGTGAGCAGAAATCCAGCTCCTCAGCTTGTTTTCCTTTTTTCTTTCTTTCTTTCTTTCTTTCTTCTTTCTTTCTTTCTTTCTTTCTTTCTTTCTTTCTTTCTTTCTTTCTTTCTTTCTTTCTTTTTCTTTCTTTCTTTCTTTCTTTCTTTCTTTCTTTCTTTCTTTCTTTTTTTCTTTCTTTCTTTCTTTTTCTTCTTTCTTTTTCTTTTTCTTTCTTTTCTCTCTCTCTCTCTCTTTCTTTCTTTCTTTCCTTCTTCTTTAATTCTTTTTTTTTCTTTTTGCAGGATATTTTTAAAAGGAAATAAAAAATACTTAAAAATAAATCAAACATAGAATTAATACACTGTACTTTCCTTTCATACTGAATTATATACATTGAATATACTTTGAAAAGCTATAGTTGTGATGTTATTCTTCTCTTGTTTTGAGTGTAAGAAACAATAATTACTTGTTGAATTCATTAGAAAAAAATATTTTCATAGCTCAGTCATAACTGCTGTCATTGTACTTTTATTATTTTTCTAATTAGGAATATTTCTTTTTCAGTGAATTAATATATTAAAGAGGAAAATAGTCAATGAAACATCAGGAAATTTAACTGGAATCTATAGTAAAGAGTTCAGACAACACAAGGTTGTAAACATTATAATGGATGAGAGAAGAAACCCAGTTTTAAATATTCTTATATGATAACTAAATTCATTTCAGTAATCTAGTGTTTTTGTTTCATATTCAAATTTGTATGGTTATTTTTAAGGATACAAAATGTGAAATGACCAAATGATTGATTCCAAGTTGAATTACTATTATATTAGTATCAAATTACTTGCCTACCACTTACTAAAATTATTGTTCATTTATATCCTAATTTAATAGTACTCGACAAAAAATATTTTTTAAATTTTTTATTGTTATGTTAATCACCATACATTACATCATTAGTTTTTGATGTAGTGTTCCATGACTCATTGTTTGCATATAACACCCAGTGCTCCATGCAGAACGTGCCCTCTTTAATACTCATCACCAGGCTAACCCATCCCCCCACACCCTCCCCTCTAGACCCTCAGAATCCATCGTCTCTCATGTTTTGTCTCCCTCTCTGATTTCCCCCCCTTCATTCTTCCCCTCCTGCTATCTTCTTTTTATTTTCTTAACATATATTGCATTATTTGTTTCAGAGGCACACATCTGTGATTCAACAGTCTTGCACAATTCACAGCACAAAAATAATATTTTAAAGTATAGTTTCTATATTTGTTTCATAAAATTTGTCTAAGTTAATAATGTTTATGTTTATCAAAGGCATATCAAAGACCTAGAGACATGACCAACTTAGATGTCTGGCACTTGTAAGATAGCAAAGTTGATCACAGAATATTGAGACAAATTCAACATTTGGAACCTTCATATTTTCTTTTTTTATTGATTGAACATCAATGGTATAGTGATGAGAACATAAAAATATTGTGAAGACACTTGATAATGTATTGCATTTGTGTGTTAATAAAGCCAATGTGAAATATAACTTAGAGATGTAGTTTAGATGGAATATTACCTGACTCCTAGAAAGTGGTTAACAATATATGTAAATAAACTCTTATTTTTTTAAATAAAAATGGATTCATCCTCCTAAATAATGCCCCAGGATGCTAAATGTCCTCAGCTTCTGAAATGATAAATTCTACCCCTAATAATAATATCCATTAGGATATTTGAGGAATATAATGTATATTTTCCCATTAGCAAAACATTTGAAACTTCCAGAACCAAATCGATTGTGAAGAATGTAATTTTAAAAGGTAAAATATTAAATTGAGCCAAGTTGATTGTATAATTTGTTAAAGAAAAATACATTGATTTATTTTTTTTATTATAGATGAAGCACCAAGTTTTACTCAAGAACATTTGGAAAATATGCCTAAGTGTAAAAAATGACCACTTTTATCATTTTGATATGGACTCTTCCAGACTTATGACTGTATTCTCACATAATATCCAAAAATAAAAGATGACCTGAATGAACTAAAACACCAAATGCTGCTTATTGAAATAAATTATAAAGAAAATAAAAAGACAAGTAGCAACCTGAAACAAGATTTTGGAAACATAACTGTAAAAGGAATCACATTCAAGAATATGTTTACTCAAGAAAAAAAATACATTGGCGCCTGGGTGGCTCAGTCATTAAGCGTCTGCCTTCAGTGCAGGTCATTGTCCCAGGTCCTGGGATCGAGCCCCACATCTGGTTCCCTGCTACGCGGGAAGCCTGCTTCTCCCTCTCCCACTCTCCCTGCTTGTGTTACTGCTCTGGTTATTGCTCTCTCTGTCAAATAAATAAATAAATAAATAAAATCTTAAAAAAAGAGAGAGAGAAAAAATACAAAAATCAAGTATAAAAACAGGTTAAAAAAAACCCTCATATATAGGGTGTTTGGAAGAAACAAAATCATACATGTCTCTACAAAAAAAAAATGAAAACATAAACTATTTTTTAATATCATGGAAATGCAGATTCACACCAAAATATGGAACAATTTGATATTCACTACTAGATACGCAGAAATTAAGAGATCTGACAATATCAAATTTTAGCAAGGGTGCGGTTCAACAGAGACTTTTATACAAAGATGAGAAATTGCTAAAAATCACTATAGGAGAGAATACAGCTTTATCTTTAAAAATATGCATAACTAAAATTTAGGAATTCCATTTCTAAGCATATGCATATGTGCCAGAAAAAATTATGCTAAAATGTTCATAGCAAGAATCATTTGTAATTAGTTAACTAGAAATAACAAAAGTGTTTATAGACAGGAGGGCCTATAACTAAATTTGGCTGTATTTATGTAATGAAGGAATTGGCAAGCTATGGACCATGAGCCAAAGCTATTTTAGTAAATAATGTTTGATTGAAACACAGCCACATGTACTGGGTTGTGTATTGTGTATGGCTGCTTTTCTGTATGACAGCAGAGTTGGGTAGTTGTGAGAGAGACCATATGCCCTATAAAGCCAAACATATGGATTATCTATTTACAGAAAAACCTTGCTAATCCCATTTTGAATGGAATATTACACAGAAGTGAAAATGAAAGAACCATGAAAGAGCATGAATGAATGTCAGAAACATGATAACTAGAGAATGATTCTATATTTTAATCAAGTTCAAATTTATTGTCTAGCAATATGAGGCAATATATTTAAGGAACATATATGTATATCATATATCTATTTTAAAATGCAAAAGTAGGCAATTCACTGATGAATAACAATTCTGTTTATTGGTTATCTGTATTATAGTGGGAGGCCACTAGCAGATGAGAGAAACTGCAATATTATACTTCCTGTGGAGGGCAAGTTCAACAATGTTTTATTACTTAAATTTATATCATATATTTATTAGATTAAATGATTTTGGGTATCAGTTATCATATTGTTTCAATACTTATGTAAAAGTAGTTCTTAGGAGAGAAGAGAAAAATACACATTTGAGGAATAGAAAAGCTGTGTGTGTTTGTGTGTGTGCGTTCACATGTACTGTTATTGCCTTCATCATTAATAATTAAAATATTAAATCTAAATAGCTGTATATACTAGTGGTTTGAAGGGGTGTTTTAGAGCCAGAATATGTGGATTTGAATTATAACCCACCACACTGTAGCTTTTTAAACATGGACTATTTAACCTATCTATACAATGAAGTTTAAAAATATATCTACTTATTTGATTTATTGTAAGAATCAATGGAGATCAGTCTTTCTCAAACCATAAAACAGCACTTAGAGGAAGCTTCAATGTTATCTATTTTTATTGTTTCATTTTTTAAATATAAGTTATCTGGAAATGTTATGTTTGCAACTAAAACAGCCTAAAATACTTAAAATTTAGAGAAATATTTAGTAAATTAAGAAGTATACTCCAAAGAGCACAAAATAATAAAGTGACTTCCTGGTTTAAATGATTTTGAAAAAAGGGTAAAAATCATCATGGTAGAATGGCCATATGTTTAACTATTGTGAATTGTTCTTAGTTATACATGTATTTTTTTTAAAGATTGAACATTTTAGAAATAGGAAGAGCATGAAAATATTCTGAACCCATTTGTAGTTCAGCTATTTCAAAGTGCTTTCCATACTGTGGTAAGAGCGATCTTACTGAATTCAATATTTATCATATTTAATCTTTCTAGCTTTTTTACAGTCTGTGTAGATCTCCTGAAATACTATTCCATCATATGTTTTCAAGACTGTTTCTGTTTGGTCATACATGTCTCAGTTCCAAGGTCATGAACTCAGAGAAGTATAGTTCAGACTACCCAATTTAAATAGTTAATAGAAGTAATATTAAATGGAGAGTGATCGACTTTCTCGATTTTAAAGTATTATATTTTAGAATGTTAATTTCTCTCAAATTAACTGAAAAATTCCATCATGGTTAAGTCCTAAATATGTTTCACAAAATGGTAAAAAAAAAACACCTGTTTTGCAGTTCTAAATTTTTTTGGCATATATTATTTAATAATATCTTAACAGTATACAATTAAAGCTTATATTTTTTTAGTATTTTCTATTGTTTAAATAAGTATATTCTGGGTTTTTTTCAAATACTTTGATTATCACTGAGCTTCATATTTATATTTTATTTATTGGCTATTTATTTAGTTAGTTATTTTAGAGAGGGAGGGGGGAGGGGCAGAGGGACAGAGAAAATCTTAAGCAGGCTCCATGCCCACTGCAGGGCTTGACCTGGGGCTCCATGCATGGCTCGATGTGGGTCTCAAATTGTACAACCCTAAGAGCATGACCTGAGCTGAAATCATGTCAGATGCTTGAGCCATCCAAGCACCCCTATTTATTGCTATTTACATGTGTATATATGTGAATGTTTCTCTTGCTTCAGTTGGGGGTTTGCCTTTTCTAGATATTTGTTGAATGAAAATATGAATAGGTAGAATAACTTTTTTTATGGTGCAGAATATGGTCATGTGTTGGCAATAAATATTATAATCACATTTTCATGGTTTACCATTAGTTTCTGGTGTTTCAAAATTCTATGTAGCCAAATCTATCACTTTTCAAATTTATAGTTGCTCTTAATTTTGTTCAGAACTGTCTTCTAAAATTGAAGAAATATTATCCTGTATTTTGTCTTCATTCTTTCGTGATTGATTTTTTTAGCTTAGTATTTAATTGAAATTCTGTTTTAACATTAAGAACTCATTCTAGGCCATAAAATGTTTGGTCTTCTTATACTGATACTTCTGGTATAAAAACAATATCTGTATTATTAATTATGTTTTATATATTATATTATATTATATTATTACATATTTTGTAATTGCCCATGATGTTGAAACTGTTACATTATTTCTAATTATATTTGTGCTTTATTTTTTGGCTTGTTATGTATTGTTCCTATAGTTTTTGTTATTTTATATTTAGAATAAAACATTAAAAAATATTGGAATTAGTGACCCCTCAATAATAAAGTTACCACATTTAGGTTGCATATTTATTATATTGGCTAAAACATCTAGAACAATATAGGTAACAGACAATATCAAAACAGCAATTCTAGCCATGTTCAAATTTCAAATGGAATAACCTTAATATCTGTTTCACCATTAATTATGGTATTGGCCGATGGTTAAAAACTGTGTGTGTATGTGTGTATTCAATAAAATAAAACAATAGCAGTAGTAACCCATGGTAATGCATGCTTAACTAAGAAAAATGTTGTTTTACCATAGGTTTCTACTGGAATTAATTGTTGAATTTTATTGAATATAAATTTTTATTTCACTAATTGTAATTTTATACATTTTTACTTTGAGATGATATCATTTCAGACAAAAGGAAATCTATTTTACATTTAAATTATGCTCATTATAACTTTTTAAGGACCTGTTTGGAAAACTTGACTCCAGTACACACTTCTCATTTTGTAGATAAATAAACTGAATCTAAGAAAGGTTAAGCAATTTGTCTACAGGGAGACAGGATGATTGGAAAAGGTACATATCTGATTAATTCTCCCATCAATCTCATGCATGATGTGGATAAGACCTATTTCACTCTCATCTTCACTCTCATCTTATTGCTTTACTATTATTTCACTCTCATCTTAATGCTTTACTAAATGAGACTTATAGCACTTAACAAATGTGCCTGTATTAGTCGGGGTTCTCCAGTGAAACAGACCAAAATGATATATCTAAGAGGAGATTTATGATAGGAATTAGATCACATAATTATAGAGGCTGAGAAGTTCCAAGAATTCCAAATGCAACTTGGAGAACCAGGAAAGCCAGTGGTGTAATTTAGTCCAAATCCAAAGGCCTGAGTACATGTGGTGTAAGTCCAAGTCTGAAAAGTTGAGAATTGCAGAGGAGCTGATGACATAAGTCCTGCTGTGAGTTTGAAGACCCTAGAACAAGAAAAATAGATGTCTCAGTGCAGAGGAAGATGATCGTCTTAGCTCAAGCAAAGAGAAGAATTTTGCCCTTCCTCTGTCTCTTTATTCTTCTACAAGCCCTCAGCAGATTGGGTGATGCTGACCTACATTGGTGAAGGTGATCTTCTTTACTTAGTCCGTGGATGTGAAAGCTGATCTCTTTAAGAAACACTCCTGTGGGCACGTCCAGAAATAATGTTTTACCAGCTATGTGGGCATCTCTTAGACCAGTCAAGTTGACATAAAATTAACCACCACTGAGCCTCAGGACATTCACTGTATTTGAATTGAGACATGGCTGAAATATATGTTTCTGGAATGGCACTTTGATGATCTTTCCACTGTAACACTGTACCGCAGTATAGACAGACTGATGGAGGGGGTGTTCTTTCTTATTCTAACATTTAAACTTACTATGTCACACTTGCTACTTTTTCCTAATCAAGTCTCTGAAATGAATAGAACACCTGTAAGCATCATTTCTTTGAATTGACTATCACCTTCACAACGTGTGATATGAGATCCCTTTGTCCTGTAGGAAAATGTCAAGAATTCATAACCATTTTCAGGTTCTTGCCACCTTTATTATCCAGCAACTGAGGCACTGTCATCTTGTCAGCAATGTCGATCCCTCTTTTTCTAACAACATTGCAATTGTCACTTTCCTGACAGACATCTTAGAAAGTCCACATACTTGCAAATTTTAGACAGGATAACTTTAAAACCTGAGTGTTAGGAAGCAGTACCATTCTAAAATATAGGAGTGGACGGAATGTACCTCTTGCCTTAATAACAAGAGGTCAGGGTAGCTCTATGTCTTAAGAAAACTGTGGAGGCTTGCAGAAGCAGGAGCCTAAAATGCTGAAAGCAGATGAGCTCTTTTGCTTCAGGAAGGCTCTGCTGATTTTGCTTCAACAGAATAGCCAGGCATGCATTTCAAATCCAGGCTCAGAGGTGTTATGACCTATATTATTTCAACTAATGTTTATTTGACATCTTATATATTTTACCAGTTTTTACACATATAACAATACTTATTTTATACTTATAACAATAAATCCACACAACAACTATCATTGCTGTATTTCTTTAATTTATCCTCCACATGAATATGGGTCCAGCAGATAACTAAAGTTTCAAAGGGAAAAACTGAACATTTACTAAAGGTATCACCTGTGTAGGTGGGGCTAGATTTAAGAAAAACCCAAAGGAGGTGCCTGGGGGATGGTTAAATAGGTGATGGGTATAAAGGAGGGCACTTGTGATGAGCACTGGGTGTCTTCTGTAAGTGATGAATCACTAAATTCCACACCTGAAACTAATATTACACTGTATGTTAACTAACTGGAATTTAAATAAAACTTGAAAAAAAAACATAAGAGATGGTAAAGAAACCCAGATCATTGTCACTACTAGGCCTGAAGGTATTAGTGAAAGGAATGGTTATAAGCACTCAGCAGGACCTATAACTGTAGGAGGGAGCATCCCAAGAAAAAATCAGCATTGTCAGTCTTGAGCCTGGCATAGACAGAACCAAGGGCATAAACATCAAACTTCCATTATTACCCTCCTACTGGTGCCTACTATTCACTGAAATCAACTGAAAGTCACAAGGCCAAGATTCTTGGTTGGTTCATTCCATAAATATCAACCTCCGGAGGCACAGAGCAAGGTGGAGAGGGGTGGAGAGTAGATCTGTACAGGCAAATGGAGAACATCCAGCATGTCCTCATTTCACAAAGGAGGTAAATGAGTTTATAGAACTTACATAACTTGCCTTAGGTGAAAAAGCATGTAGTTGCTAAGATGGAGTTAATTCACTATCTTCCAACACGAGGCTTTGTCCCTTCGTGTCTTTTTGCTACTACTATACCACTTTCTCAATAAAACGGAGTTTATTCACTTCGGTCCACTTTTCCTTTACTGCAACACAGACTTTTATTTTATTTGAAGTCAAAGGAGTACAAAAACACATCTCAGAGTAATAAATGCTTATTTTAGCAGCATGACTAATGTTACTCTCTATCTCTTTCACCAATCAATTCTCCTTCAGAGAACTTCAAATATATATGCACATTCATACACTTATACTGAGTCTACATATAAGTTCTTAATCTTGATAAATACTTAATATTTTCTTAAAATAGGTTGTTACACTGTTTCAAAAATACATAGAATGTATCAGTAGCAATGTATAAAAATGTATAATTTTTTAATTTTATACATGTATTTTATGTATAAAATTTTAAATGTATAAAAGAATGTATAAAAATCTCCTAATAAAACATTTTACAATAAAATATTTCCCATTTAAATATTCTCCCAATGTGCTATTGTAAATTATATAAGCTAACATTCAATCATTCATTTCTATTTGCAACAAATAATTGTGGAAATTTATATTCATGACTCATGTTGTTTAATATTGTTCAACAAAAATTTAAGACATTTTCCTTATTGGAAGGTAGATCTTTGTAGTTTTGATATGGTTCTTAAGCAGTAAATTGTACCTAGCTTTTTTATAGGATAGTTTTGCAGCAATATATTTGATGAAAGGAGCCACTAGTAACTTTCCAGAAAGGCACAGAGGGGTTTTTTTTTAACATATAATGTATTATTTGTTTCAGGAGTACCGGTCTGTGATTCACCAGTCTTACACAATTCACACTGCCCACCATAGCACATACCCTCCCCAATGTCCATCACCCAGCCACCCCATCCCTTCCACCTCTCTCCCTCCAGCAACCCTCAGTTTGTTTCCTGAGATTAAGAGTCTCTTATGGTTTGTCTCCCTCTCTGGTTTTGTCTTGCTTCTTTTTTCTCTCCCTTCCTCTATGATCTTCTGTCTTGTTTCTCAAATTCCACATATCAGTGAGATCATATAATAATTGTCTTTCTCTGATTGACTTATCTCACTTAGCACAATACCCTCTAGTTCCATCCACGTTGTTGCAAATGACAAGATTTCATTTTTTGATGGCTACATAATGTTCCATTGTACATATATACCACATTTTCTTTATCCATTCATCTGTTGATGGACATCTAGGCTCTTTCCATAGTTTGGCTATTGTGGACATTGTTGCTATAAACATTGGGGTGCACGTGCCCCTTTGGATCACTACATTTGTATCTTTGGGGTAAATACCCAGTAGTAAGGCACAGAGTTTGAACATATGGATCACCTTTCCAAAATCAGAAAATGAAAGTGCTGCCATGAAATGTGATATTTCTCTTGTCTGTACAACAAAACTTTAGAGATAAGCAGATACTTGAAGTTGATGCTGACTCCTTAGGCAGATCCTCAGGAAAAAAAAAAAGAGAGAGAGAGAGAGCAGCAAATTTTGGGCACATAGTTGCTAAGAGTAGCTTATAATCCCAAAGTAAAATTGAGGTTAATAGACACTGGCAAATGAGCCACTTTTAACAGCACCAGAGAACCTATTTGAATGTTTTTCATCATTTCAGATAGGACTTAAGTTGGCAAATGGGATATTTAAGTATCAAAACTCTGCTAACATGGCACTGTTATTCTTTTGACCTCTGCATCTAGGGGCACATGAACTCTTTGATTCATGACAAGTGAAATGTCACAATGGCAATGAACTTTGGGCATAATTATTAAGTATCCAATCAATAAATGCATTTTAAAATTACTGAATATCTTTGATGTGTTTCTTTCAACATAGCCCTTCAACAACACTATGTTTCTCAGAAACCTATAGACAAATTAAATATGTATGATAAAAACATATAATTGTACTATAAAACAAACAACACTGACTGTGTCCCTTCCTTGTAGGCAATATTTAGTTCTGTGGTGCCTTTCTATCCAACTATGATCATCAAATGGAGCAGGGTGAATAATTTGAAGTTGTTTGACTTAAAAATTTCTCTCATTAATATTAACCAAATGTTCTTGGGGTTAGAGTTTCTTATTAACTCAGGTTTAGTAGTGAAGATCCCAGAAGAGCTTCCATTCTAAAGAAATGAACAATCAACAGCTAGATGAGAATCAGCTCTCTTGTTCTAAAGGAGACAATGAGTACTTTTGCTTGACTGGGGCACAGGAAACCTTGAGTCTCAGGGTTCAGATGCTGCTTCCCAGTATATGAATGGAGAAAACACCTATATCCCCAGCCACTCCCATTCTATTTAAGTACTTACTATACCACCTGTTGGAATGCTCAAGCATCTAAAAGAATTAAAAAAGTTCATGACTTGATGGAAATATTTTGGTCATCAAGATGCAGTAAACAGCAAGCTGTTATAAATATTTGTACACAGAGTGTCCGGTTGTACTGAGTCTAAATATTTCCTAGTACAGGGGTGCCTGGGTGGCTCAGTCAGTTAAGCACCAGATTCTTGATTTCTTCTCAGGTCATGATCTCAGGGAAATGAGATTGAGCCCCACATCAGGCCCTGTGCTCAGTGTAGAGTCCACTTGACACTCTTCTTCCCCCTGCTTGTGCTCTCTCTCTCAAACTCTTTCTCTCTCTCTCAAATAAATAAAAAAATAAAATCTTTTTAAAAAATATGTTTTAAATTATTTCCCGGTACTAAGTTTGACTTATTAATTCATGAGACCACTCCAGCACTGTTCTATGGTTACACTAAGTCCCTGAAATGACAAGACCTAAGTTCCCAAACAGCCTGTTGTAGCTAAGGTAATATTCATTAGGCACTCTTTTACCTAGAACAGTCCCAGCTTACACCTCTTCTTCCAGGATAATGCTTAATAATGTCCTTTCTCTCTTGAAAGGGTTTCTATTTGGATAAATTATGAGGCCATTTAATTAGGTAGTGACTTAGAAAACAGATACAAATTTATTATTTTTATCATATTTTAAAGAAGGGACTAAACTTTAGAAAGGTGGATTTGTTTTCATTGTGGATTTGTTGCAGTAACATTCACTGTACAATAGGATTACATTTATACGGCCAATACATGTAGATACAATGCATAACCAAAAAGGGAATCTTAGATGTGCTCATGATTAATGTTATGATCCATTTGTTATTTGATATGATTCTTTGAAATAAACAATTCCCAGCATCAAAATAATGACAATAAAATGAAAAAGCAAAAGAACATGCGAGACACTGTGTGGTAGTAAGCAATTTGCATTTTTTTCACTCTTTAGAGGACACTTTCTTGATGTTGGTGGATTTTTCAAAAGTATTATTTGAACCAACAGCATAATTTAGTTTCTCAAATAATATCTCATCCTTTTAATCATTAATTTTGGGCTAACTAGCTCATTTATGCTACTGTTTAAAAATCTAATTACCTGAAAGATTTAATTTCAAATATGGGTTAGTTTTTTTTGTTTTTGTTTTTGTTTTTTTCTTCTAAGGTCTTCATATAAATATATTTTAGATTTCAATACCTAACCAGTATACCTGTATAAATATATTTTTTGAAACATGACATTAAAAAATGACTTTTGATTGTTGCATATGCCAATAAATATATTTCAAACACAGTTATTTTATAATAAATTCTAGTTAATTCTCTTTTTTTACAGGATTTAGAGCAAACTATTTTTTTCTTAATTCAAGTCTCTATGTAAATTCCTGTTAGTTAATATTAGAACAAAACTATTTTAATGAAAATGACTTTTCCTTAATTCAAACAATAGAAGCCAGATTTTTATGAATGTTATGTTTTGAAAATGGAACTGATTTTGTTCAAAAATTATTTTAAATAGTTTGATTTTTCCACCTTTAATCATGACCTTAAAGCTGTTTTTTACAGCTAGCTCAAAATGACTTTGGAAGTTACTCTCCCAGAATAAAATAATAAATTGGTGAGATTAAAGACTATTAAATGATTAATAAGTAGCCAGTAGAAGAATATTTATAGAAATACAAAAGGGAAAAATATATTGAACATATGAAGTAAAATCATAACTGGAGTTTTTGAAAAAGCAATTAACAAGAATAGATTATTCATAACTCAATGTGAGCAGAACATAGAATTTAAAAACAAGATAACATGTGTTCACTGTTGCAGAGTTTTGCTAAAATTATGTAGAAGAATGATATCTGACATTTTGTTGCATTTTATCTAATTAATAAGAATTATACACACACACATATAATACACACACTCACCCTCCCCCATTATGAGTTTTATGCAAAAAGACTTCAGAAAATTACAGTTCACAACAATTTAAATTAAGTCTACTCTTTTTTAATTAAGCAATCTTTGTATTATGTACTAGTCCAAGACTAAAATGGGGTTGTCTAGTTTTTTATTCTAGAAAATCAATATAGTTCCATGGATTCAATTTTGTTATTCAGATCTTTAACTTGAAAGAGACTGTACTCAGCATTATGTCATGTTAATTCTTGCACTCCAGTAGACTCTTCATGCTGACTCAGATTTTACCAGAAATATATTGAATATACTTACAGTTCATCAGTTTCAGTACACTTTGACTCATTGGTCAAATGGAATGTTTGGCAACTGAAGGAATGCATAGAGCGAGTAGTACATGATAAGCATAAAAAGCATTGCTCAATGTATAAGTTTGCAAACATGCCAAGTCATATCATTTATTTATAGAGTCTAGTGGAGCTTGGATGATATAGCAAACAAAACAAAACAAAACTCAAGCAATTTTGATGTTTTATTTTTCATTTTGAATGGGAAACATATGAATTTGGAATGTAACTGACCAGATGATAGTAGAAATTTTCATAGAAAGTTGAATTTACCATCCTCAATAATAGAGTAAATATGTTCTTATGAAGCATCTGCATTATTTTTCTGGAGACTTGATGTCATCTAGGGATAGCTTTGTGAATTATTTTCAAAAGAGACTTGGTAAAGAGTCCACATAAATACAACACTTGCTAGATATTGGATGATGCTAAAGAAATATTGTTATATTTTTAGATTTAATAATTAAAGATTATATTTTTAAATGTGACATATTTTAAAGATAAATATTAAATAATTATGAATGAAATACATTCTCAGATCCAGAAGGGGAAGAAGTAGATAAGAATATAGACAAAACAAGATTGGCTTTGAGTTAAAATGTGGATTCATGGAGTTTTGCTGTACTATTATCTCTATTTTTATATGTGTTTGAAATTTTCCATAATAAAAGTGTTTCACAATAAAAATAAGTGTCACCTCATATGGAAACATGGAACAAAATGGAAACAAAATGGAAATCTACCATACCCAGTATCAAAAAATCAGGAAGGAAAATATTTATGTAATACATAACACATCTGTTCTTTGTTTTTGAAGATAGATCTTTTAATATGGAATAAGTGCTTCAGCAACATTCAGGTTGTTACCACAAACAGTGTTTGTTAACCTGTAAGGTATGCTTTACACATCTTTTAAATCTTAAACACTTATATTAATGCTCTCTCTTCCTTCTTTATTCAGTGCCTTCATAAAGCCTCTGTGTACTGTAGCATTAAGTGATACACATATCTCCTTTTACCATACTTGAGATCACTTTTTTTTTCTCTCCTCTAAATTCTTCCTCTACTCTTCCTTCTACATCTTCAGTCTGCACCTCATTTTCATACATATCAGACTCTGTAAAAGTGCAAGCAAATTTATTCAATTTATCCCAGATGATAGTTAAATATATAAGTATAAAGAAGCATATTTCAAAAAATTTTAGCACTTCCACATTCAAATACAGTTGAAAAATGAACTGCCATTTACTGTTATTCAGAAAGTAATCATAACTTCATTTGGGTGTCCTCTCAGAGAAAACCCTACTAGACATCTCTCCAAAAGCAATAATTAAACTAGTAATGCCACCATTTTGGTTATTTACCACCTTTCTTTCTGAGTTTGCTTCCTATTACATATGGTCCTATTATATAGCTTCTACTTTCATCCTTACTCAATTCTCTCTGTAGGCCTTTCATTCAAAACTAAGCAAAAGGAAGTTGGCCAGTCACCATTCAATGGAAAGTAATGCAATTAGGTCATGGTCTCAGGTCAGAACATGACTAAAATTTTAGTGGTCTTGAAGATTGAGAATATTTTGGAGGTTATCCTTATATAATTCAAAATAATAATAAAATGGGATAATTAGCTGAGTCATCATGAGAAGGAAATTCAACAATTTAGCTGCTCAGGTGGTGGACAAATTTTAAATAGTTTGCCTATTTGTATTAACATTAAAAGTAGGCACTGATTCTACTTATTGGCTTCTTTACTTCTTACAATCTAAACAGTTGGGCGGGGGTGCCTGGGTGGCTCAGTCATTAAGCGTCTGCCTTCAGCTCAGGTCATGGTCCCAGGGTCCTGGGATCGAGCCCCGCTTCAGGCGCCCTGCTCCACGAGAAGCCTGCTTCTCCCTCTCCCACCCCCCGTGCTTGTGTTCCCTGTTTCGTTGTATCTCTTTCTGTCAAATAAATAAATCTTTAAAATAAATAAATAAATAAACAGTTGGACGTTATTACTTTCTTTTAATAGGCAAGACAACAAGGATATAGACTCAGATTTCAAGCTTGCAAATATATCTGTAGAGAGTAACCTTCAAATTGTAATTTTCTACATTGTAGAAGTTGTAGGTAGAGTAACCAAGAATTGTTTAATGGACTACTCTGTATAACTTCTTATAGCTGGTCTTAGTTAACTATTAAAGGAGCAAATTCAGAGATGAATGATTAATGACTGATATTCCCATTTTATAACATATAAATTCCCAAGTGGAAAAATTAACCCAATACATGGAGGTAATCTATGTAGAATTTCCTTTGAGAATCTTAACAAAATTTTTCCCACTCTTTCTCTCTAAAGTACTGATTCTCGGGTGCCTGGATGGCTCAGTCATTAAGCGTCTGCCTTCAGCTCAGGTCATGATCCCAGGGTCCTGGGATCGAGTCCCACATCGGGCTCCCTGCTCAGCAGGAGGCTTGCTTCTCCATCTCCCAATCCCCCTGCTTATGTTCCCTCTCTCACTGTCTCTCTCTCTCTCTCTGTTGAAAAATAAATAAAATCTTTAAAAAAAATAAAAAAATAAAGTACTGATTCTCAGAAGAGGACATAAAACAACGTTTTTTTTTTTTTTTTTTTTTTTTTTACCCCCTTAAGCTTGATACATTTTATTCCCAAGTGAAATTTAGGTTCCACTTTCCATCAAACTATATTTGTTTGAGCTTCTGTGACTCTTTCTTTGCTGTGGGTCTCTGGGGTAGCCCAACAAGTAATTTTCCTCTCATTAAATGTTACCAATTTCATATGAAATATGAAAGAGTAGATACATTTGAAATTGAGCATGAAAATTGGTCTTCAGAAACTACAGTTATGATTTTTTTTTCCAACAAAAAGTGAAAGGCATCAGATTTCCTAAATCTGTTTTGCTTATTTTCGTTAAAAAGCTTGAGGAAAGGGGCACCTGGGTGGCTCAGTCGTTAAGCGTCTGCCTTCGGCTCAGGTCATGATCCCAGGGTCCTGGGATCGAGCCCCGCATCAGGCTCCCTGCTCAGCGGGAAGCCTGCTTCTCCCTCTCCCGCTCCCCCTGCTTGTGTACCCCCTCTCGCTGTGTTTCTCTCTGTCAAATAAATAAAATCTTAAAAAAAAAAGAATACAGACCACAAAAATCATTAAAAAAAAAAAAAGCTTGAGGAAAGTTTTTCAATTCACCTCTCTCCAGATGAAATCATTGTTTGTTTGTTTTTTCCTAGGTTCCCTTTTCCTACTATGATCCAGTCATAGCTTATTTAGCTTATTTTTCCTTTTCTAGAAGTAGTTGTATAGTATCTCAAGAGAGAGGAGAGAGAAAGAGAGAGAGTCAGTGGTAGGGGAAGGGCAGAGAAAGGGAAGAGAGAATCTTAATCAGGCTACATGCCCAGCATGGAGCTCCACATGGGCTCGATTCCAGGGCCCTGAGATCATGACCTGAGCTGAAACCAAGAGTTGGACGCTTAACCAACTGAGCCACCCAGGCACCCTATAGTATCTCAAATAAATATTTGTTATTAACTCTCTACTTTTCCTGGATTCTGTCCAGAGTAACGCCTAGGCAAGGATCAAATCCTAAGGAAAATAGTTTTGGTCTCAACAACACTTTCATTGGTTTAGAAATAATGTATCCTCTTAGAACATTTTTTTTCTCAGCCTCTGAGCTCTCCTTGAACATAGGTATATCCTCTGCTCAAGAGGTTCTCTAAACTCTTTTCATAGGTGTAGTTTTCATAGATTTTTTTACATAATTCTGTAAACAAAAACTTAAGTATATAAGTAAACATATGACCTGTAATTTTCCTTCCAAAAGATCTTCAATATTTGGTGTCACATTTGAAGAGTTGTTTATCATTTGGGATTGAAGTATTCTATCAGCTATTAAAGGGGAAAAATATATGAAATAAATAAGGACAGAGTCTGAGAAATAATCTCAGAATTTTTTCTAGAGAGGGACATTTGACACAAAGGTCTCCATGACTGAATTTTTGTTTGTTTGTTTTTACATTAAGTTTCCCAAAGTGTGTGAAACACAATCAGGTAGCAAGCCAGGAAAGGTGGCAAATGGTCTATGTTCAAAGCTATTTCTTTCAAAGGGTGCAGGACCTGAAATTTTTATGTGGTAATAGAGGTGAAGATTCAAATAATCTCATAAACCCTTTTAAATAAGGAAAAAGCACAAAAACAGTTTCCATTGCTTCAAAAATTTTAAACAAATTTCTTTACTATTGTTTTGCAGAGCAAAATTCATGAAATAAGGACAAATGTTCAGAAATGCCTGAGTCAGAGAAAATTTTGGAAGGCAACTTCTCAAACAACTGATACTGTAAAAACTTTTTCAGAGCATATGAATACAACTTAAAGAAAAAAAAATAATGAAGGTTAGACTTCTGGAATGGGAGGCATGAGTAAGTATGAGTAAGTAAAGTAATTTCCTTCAGAATAAAACAATTTAAAAACTGGATGAAATTCCAAAAAATCAATTAATTCAAAAAACTTTAATTAAATAATTCATAAACATTGGATAAATTAAGAAGCATTTACAGTTGAAAAACTGCTATAACTTTGGATAAAAATGTTCAAAATTTTCCTTGATTGCATGCATCCCCTTGGCTTAATCAGCCAAAAACATAGCTTTATTGGATAGAAATCAGTGACAAAACTAATAACGTTTGGCAGAGGAGGTGGGAGCATTACCAGCCAAAGGTGACAGACAATCTTAGAACGGACAGAGAAATTTAATAGTTTTATTAGCCCAAGGTTGTAGTCCAGTTTATGAAGGGCAGTGGACCAATCAGAAATTTAACAGATAAATCTCAGTGTTACAAAGTCATAAAAGAACTAAAGTAGTAGACTCTCCACATACACTTAGATGACTATTAAGCTATGTATGTACAGCAAAAATAGGAAATTGCACTAGGAAAATTGAAAATCATACAAAAATTAAATACGGGCTTTAATTACAGATGTACTTCTCAGCAGACCAACAGCTTGATCTTCAATAGTGTTTGGAAATGTTGTGGGTATAATGTATCTGAGCACAATCCCTGCCCAAATCATTGGCTGACTACTAGGTTATGCCAAAGAAGGAGAGATACCTCATGATAAATATATTTGAAGAATTAAATAAAATATATGTTTAAAAATTAAAGGAAAATATGTTAATATCAGTCAACAAATAAGGAATCTCACAGAGAAATAAGAGTGATAAAAAAAGGACCAACTGAAATTAGGTGAAGGATACAATAACTAAAATGGAAAATTAATTAAATTGGCTCAAAAATAGATTTGAGATGGAATAATAGTTAAAGTATGATAGTTAATTTAAAATGTATCAATAGAAATTATTCAATTATAAAAAACAGGAGAGCAGATTTTTAAGAATCAAAAAGTTCCAAAAAGAAAGGAGTGAGATTAGTGGCTGAAAATGCTTGAAGAAATAATGGCCTAAAATTTCTCAAACATGACATAAAACATCAATTTATGTTTTCAAGATGTTCAATAAACTTCACATAGGGTAAATGCAAAGATCATATATATACATATGATCTTTGATATATATATATATCTCAAAATCATAATTAATCTTCTGAGATGCAAAGACAAAGAAAAAAAATTGAATGCAACAAGAGAAAATGTCTTCTTACATATTAAAGCAATGATATAATTAATAGCTAACATCTATTTAGAAACAGTGGAGACCATAAATCGTTGGGGTGGCATATTCAAAAGTGATAAAAGAAAAAATATCAACCAAAGCTGTAAATCCAGGAAAATTACACTTCACATATAAAAATAAAACAATAATATTCCAAAAATAAAACAATTAAAACAAATTTTAAGATAATTTGTTGCTCATACTCTAGTACTAATAGAAATACTAAAGAAAATGTCTTCAGGACAAAAGAAAAAGACCCCAGAGACTTCTGTCTCTGGGAACATGGTATTGACATTCATTATTTCATTCCTCCCACTAAATGCAACTAAATGCAATTTTTTATACTTAAACAACCATAAGAAGAGTCTAAAAGATGGAGGGAAGAAAGACAAGCTAAAAATATTACATTAAATATAAATGGCTAATACATCCAGTAAAGGACATGAATTGACACAACTTATTAAAAACAGAACTCAACTATCTGCTGTCTACAAGACACTCAATTCAAATATAACTATTGCTATAACAGGTTGAAAATAAAAGGATGGGAAAAGATTTAGTGTGCAAACATTACTCGAAACAAAGCAGGAGTGGCTATATTAATGTCAGTTAAAGTAGACTTCAGAACAAAGAATATGATCAGAAACAGAGATGGATATCATATTATACTAAAAGTTTAATCCGCCTGGAAGACATAGCTATACTAAATATATGTGCAGCACAGAGCAGAGCTGCAAAACATGTGAAGTAAAAACTAATAGAGTACAAAAAAGAAATAGGCAAATCTACAATTATGGTTAGAGAATTCCCTATTGCTCTCTACAGCTGATTCATCAACTAGACAGAAAACCCGCCAAGATATACAGAAACTCAACAACATCGTCATCCAAAAAGATCTCATCAATATTTACAAAACAACAAGAGATACTTATTTTTTATGCTCATAGGAACTATAACAAGATCATAAAGTAAACTTCCAAAAATAATTAAAATCATGTAGCAAGTACTCACTAACCATGATGGAGCTAAACTAGAATTCAATATCAGAAAGATATCAGTTGCATTCCTATACACTAACAATGAGACAGAAGAAAGAGAAATTAAGGAGTTGATCCCATTTACAGTGGCACCCTAAACCATAAGATACCTAGGAATAAACTTAACAAAAGAGGCAAAGGATCTGTACTTAGAAAACTATAAAACACTCATGAAAGAAATTGAGGAAGAAACAAAGAAATGGAAAAGTGTTCCATGCTCATGGATTGGAAGAACAAATATTGTTAAAATGTCTATGCTATCTAGAGCAATCTACATATTCAATGCAATCCCTATCAAAATACCATCAGTTTTTTTGTTTGTTTGTTTGTTTGTTTTGTTTTTCACAGAGCTGGGACAAATAATCCTAAAATTTGTCTGGAAACAGAAAAGACCCCGGATAGCCAAAGCTTCTTGAAAAAGAAAACCAAAACTGGTGGCATCACAATTCCAGACTTCCAGCTCTATTACAAAGCTATAATCATCAAGACAGTATGGTACTGGCACAAAAACAGACACATAGATCAGTGGAACAGAATAGAAAACCCAGAAATTTACCCTCAACTCTATGATCAACTAATCTTTGACAAAGCAGGAAAGAATGTCCAATGGAAAAAAAGAGTATTTTCAACAAATGGTGTTGGGAAAATTGGACAGCCACATGCAGAAGAATGAAAGTGGACCATTTCCTTACACCATACACAAAAATAGACTCAAAATGGATGAAAGACCTAAATGAGAGCCAGGAATCCATCAAAATCCTAGAGGAGAACACAGGCAGTAATTTCTTCGATCTCAGCCACAGAAACTTCTTGCTAGACATGTCTTCAAAGGCAAGGGAAACAAAGGCAAAAAATGAACTATTGGGACTTCATTGAGACAAAAGCTTTTGCACAGCAAAGTAAACAGTCGACAAAACTAAGAGGCAATCTGCAGAATGGGAGAAGATATTTGCAAATGACATTTCAGATAAAGGGCTGATATCCAAGATCTATAAAGAACTTATCAATCTCAACACCCAAAGAACAAGTAATCCAATCAAAAAGGGGCAGAAGACATGAAAAGACATTTTTCCAAAGAAGACATCCAAATGGCCAACAGACACATGAAAAAGTGCTCAACATCCCTTGGCATCAGGGAAATACAAATCAAAACCACAATGAGATACCACCTCAAGCCAGTCAGAATGGCTAAAATTTACAAGTCAGGAAACAACAAATGTTGCTGAAGATGCAGAGAAAGAGGAACCCTCCTACACTGTGAGTGAGAAAGCAAGCTGGTGCAGCCATTCTGGAAAACAGTATAGAGGTTCCTCAAAAAGTTAAAGATAGAGCTACCCTAAGACACAGCAATTGCACTACTGGCTATTTACCCCCAAAATACAAATGTAGGAATCCAAAGGGGCACCTGCTCCCCAGTGTTTATAGCAACAATGTCCACAATAGTCAAACTATGGAAAGGGCCCCAATTTCCATCGACAGTTGAATGGATAAAGAAGATGTGACACACACACACACACACACACACACACACACACACACACACACAATGGAATATTATGCAGCCATCAAAAAATGAACTCTTGCAATTTGAAATGATGTGGATGCAACTAGAAGATATTATGCTAAGTGAAATAAGTCAATCAGAGAAAGACAATTATCATATGATCTCACTGATATGTGGAATTTAAGAAACAAAACAGAGGATTATAGGGGAAGAGAGGAAAAAATCAAACAAGATGAAACCAGAGAGGGAGACAAACCATAAAAGACTCTTAATCATAGGAAACAAACAGGTTGCTGGAGGGGAGGGGGTTTGAGGGATGGGGTAACTGGGTGATGGACATTAAGGAAGGCATGTGATGTAAGGATCACTGGGTATTATATAAGACTGATGAATCACAGGCCTATACCTCTGAAACCAATAACACATTCTATGTTAATTAATTGAATTTAAATTAAAAAAATGTTTAAAAAAAGAAAGATAACAAGAAAATCTCTCAAAATTTTGAAACTAAACAACACACTTTCAATTAATTTTGGGTGACATAGGAACTCCCAAGAGGAATAAAATATGCATTAAATTTAATAAAAATGAAATCCAATGTATATCAATATTTGAAGTACATACATAACACACTAAAGGCATACATTAAAAAAAAGAACAATTCTCAAATGAATGATATAAGCTCCCCCATCAGGAACAAAATAATAATAATAATAATAATAATAATAAAATAAGTCCAAAGCAAGTAAAAGTAAGGACATAATAAAGATGAAAGCAGAAAACAACAAAAAGGGAAAAAAAGTAGATAAAAAATCAATGAAATAGTCAATCTAATCCATCGTATTTATAGGTTAAATAAGAAACATTAAATGAGTATATCCATGTAAATCCATACAAAAAAAAAATGTTTAACACAATTCAATGGCCACCCATGATAAAATCCACTAAAAATTAAGAATAGAGGGGGATGTCCTCAAATTGATGAGTATTATCTACAAAATACCTACAAATAACATTAAACTTAAAAGTAGGCTGAGTCCTTTCCCCCAAATTTGGGAAGAAGTATAGGTGTCCACTTTTACCATTCTTAGTCAACATAATACTAGAAATTCTAGTCAGGGCATTGAGGAAAGACAAGGGAATAAAATCATACAGATCTGAAAATAAAAAATAAAATGGTGCCTATTTGCAGGTGACATATTTGTCCATGTAGAAAAATTCAAGACAACATCCTAAAAATAATAAGAGTAAAGAGTAAAACTACAAAACTTGTAGAAAATTCATATGGTAAAAGAATTCTTAAATATCAAAAACATGATCCACAAAAAAAAATTAATAATTGTACTTTGTCAAAACTTAAAATGTTAGCTGGTAAAAGACACCATTAGCAGGATGACAATACAAGCTACAGAGCTGAATATTATATTATATTTGGAGAATATATATTTAACAAAGGAATAGTATTTAAAATATATAAAGAAGTCTCAAAACTCAACAGCTAAAAACCAAAAAATTCCAATCAGAAAATTAGCAAAAGATATGAAAAGATATTACACTGAAGCAGATATACAGATGACAAAAAGCACATAAAACCACAGAATTAACAATGAGAAAAATAAAAATTAAAACCACTATGAGCTATTATTAAACACCTATTACAATGACTAAAATCAGAAAAAAGAAGAAAAAAAGAAGACCCCAAATGCTAGGAAGAATGTGGAGAAACTGAATCATTCTTACTTTGTTAGAGAGAAAGTAAAATGGTACAGCCACTCTGGAAAATCAATTGTATTTCACATTAGCAATGAATTATCTGAAAATAAAACAAATTTCATTTAAAGTAACATCAAAAATAGTAAATGGTTAGGAATAAATTTAACTAAAGAAATTCAATATGAGTACACTGCAAAGCAATGTTGAATGAAATTTAAGATTATCTAAATAAATAGAGATGATGCTATTTTCATTAATTGGAATATTTAATATTATTAAATGTTAATTCCCTCCAAATTCATCTGTATATTCAAGACAATGGCTTTCAAAATCCCAGCAATTTTTCTGTGGTAGAAATCAAAATTGATTTTAAAATTTATATAGAAATGCAAAGAGCTTGAGCAGCCAAAACAAAATTGAAGAAAAGGACAAAGTTATACCCTACATGATTTTAAAACTAATTTTAAAGCTCCAATAATTAAAATTTGTAGTAATTTACAAGGATTAACATAAACCTAAATGAGAAAATATATAAATCCTAGAACTAGATCTTTATGTATATTTCAGTTCATCTTCAATAAAAGTGCCAAGGATTTAAAAGAGAAATGATAGTGTTTTCAACAAATGGCGCCTATATAAATTGAAAGCCATATGTTCAAAAACAGCTTAACCTTTCCTCAATTCATAAAATTTTTAAAAATTCATTCAAAATGGATTATAAACTTAATTATAAGTGCTAGAACTATAAAACCTAAAGAAGTGATGCATTATTTTTGTCTCCCTCTTGGTTGGCACAGATTTCTTAAACATGGCAGAAAAATCACAAGGAAGAATAATTGCTGAAATGAACTTCATCAAAATTAAAACAGAATTTATCTTTCAAAAGAACTATTAAGAAAATAATACAAGTTATAGACTGACATAAAATATTTGCAAAATATATATCTGATTTAAAAATTGTATCCAGAATAAATTAAGATCCCTAACAACTTACAAAAATCTGAATTAAAAATAGGGGCAGGGGTGCCTGGGTGGCTCATTTGTTAAGTGTCTGCCTTCGGCTCAGGTGATGATCCCAGGGTCCTGGGATCGAGCCCCACATCGGGCTCCCTGCTCCACAGGAAGCCTGCTTCTCCCTCTCCCACTCCCCTGCTTGTGTTCCCTCTCTCGCTGTGTCTCTCTTTGTCAAATAAATAAATAAAATCTGTAAAAAAAATAAAAATAGGGGCAAATTATAAAAAAGAAGCACATAAAAATTTAGCATCATTTGTTTTCATATAAACAAAAATTTAAAAGTTCAACCACTGTTACTAGTACTAAATCATACCCCCTAGAATGTCTAAAGTAAGAAAGACTAAAATACTAAATATTGACAGGATATAAAGAAAAATTTAAATTTTTATACATTTCTGAAAAAAAATAAAATGGAACCAGTATCTTCTTTTTTTCTTTAAATTTTTTATTGTTATGTTAATCACCATACATTACATCATTAGTGTTTGATGTAGTGTTCCATGATTCATTGTTTGTGCATAACACCCAGTGCTCTACGCAGGATGTGCCCTCTTTAATACCCATCCCCAGGCTAAGCCATCCCCCCACCCCCTCCCCTCTAGAACCCTCAGTTTGTTTTTCAGAGTCCATCGTCTCTCATGGTTCATCTCCCCCTCCAATTTACCCCCCTTCATTCCTCCCCTCCTGCAAGACTGTTGAATCACAGATCTGTACCTCTGAAACAACTAATGCAATATATGTTAAGAAAAAAAAATAAGTGGAACCAGTATCTTCTAAAGCAGTTTGGCAGTTTTCCAACTGTTAAGCAAAAACTTACCATATTACCTAATAATCCCATTCGTAGGAATCTGCCCCAAAGTAATGAAAACATATGTCCACACAAAGACTTGTATATGAATGCTCATAGCAGCACTATTTATAATCACCAAAAACTAGAAAAATTCAATGCCTCTGAAGTGGTGAAAGGATAAACAAAATGTGTTATATTCATACAATGAAATACTACTTAGCAATAAAAGAGAACAAACTTCTGATACACACAACAGCATTGATAAACGTCAAAAAAATGTCACGTTAAGTGAGAGAAAATAGAAAAAGAAGCCAAAATTTTTTCATGATTCCGTTTATATTAAATTTTTACAAAATAAAAAGCCATAGAAACCAGATCAGGTTTTGGGTTTTGGTTTGGTTTGTTTTTTTTCTGTTGTTGCTGTTGTCGTTTCTTTGTGTTTTCCTTCAGGGGCCAGGAATAGGAGGGGAATTGATTGCAAAAAGGCATAATAAGGGCACTTTCTGGAATTATGGAAGTACAGTAACACTGGATTATTATGGCTGCTTGATTGTGAAACTTGTAGTTATCTGACTCTATACACTAAATGTAGGTGAATATTATAGTGTGTAAGATATACCTTAGTACATTTTTTTAATAATAAGAAGGAGAGAGTCAAAGATAAGGAAGTTTTCCTAAACTGGACAATTTATATATGCTAATTACCAATTTAGAGGTGAAAAGCTAGCAATAAATACATGTGGTTAGTCATAATAGTCTTTGACATTTCATGTGTATTCGAGGATGAAGGGCACAAGTTAGCTATATATGTGTTAACATCAATATTTCACAGTAGAGAAGTGTATGTTTCACACAAGGAAACTTACAAAGGTGGAAGAGATACTTACTATCACATTTTTCAGCCACCAATGGCTCTTATTTACTGAGTGAAATCCACAGGTTGACCACCATATTAGACATTTCACATGTGTTATTTAATCCCTTATGAGGTCAGTCCTCTAATCCTAGGCATATTAATGCCTTGACAGTCCCAAAATATTTTCAATTTAATTCAGTATATTTTGGGGGCACCTGGGTGGCTCAGTCAGTTAAGCATCTGCCTTCGGCTCAGGTGATGATCTCAGCATCCTGGGATAGAGACACACGTCTGGCTCTCTGCTCAGCGGGGAGCCTGCTTCTCCCTTTGATTGCCACTCGCCCTGCTTGTGCTCTCTCCCTCTCTCAAATAAATAAATAAAATCTTTAAAAAAATAAGTAACATAGGTAAATAAATAAATAATTCAATATATTTTGATTCCACTCAGGTTAATTTAATTTGTTTCATATTTCTTAAGCATTAGTAATTTTCAAAAGCATGATATAGCTCCTGAGCTCTGGATGAAAAAGGGATACGTGGAATTTAAGAGTTTGGAACATAAACAGAAGGATATAAAACTAAGCTCCCCCAAAATTGTCACAAGCTGCCCTATAAACTTTTGTAGAATACACGAATACCCTAAAAAAAAGAGAGATTGATTTTATTTTATAAATTGAATCCCTGGGTAAGGAGAGTAACTTGTGAAAAGCTTTTTGGGGGACTAAGAAAACACTGAAGAATGTATAGTTTGAATTTTCTTATCAGTGTATAGGTTTCATGCCTTCTGTATACTTTGCAGTGAATTTTTCATATTCAACTTGTCCTCTAGCTAAAAGAAAATAATAACCACACCACTTTATTAGTATCAGCCCTTCATCCCTCATCCACCCATCCAAATATCCATCCATCTATCCATCCATCCAATATAAGACTCTCTCCCCAACACTAAGTTTTATAAATTCTTTCAAAATGTAAAGTTCAAAACTATGCTCAGATGAACTTAAATCTGGAATAGTCACTCCAGTGTTTGTAAACTGCTACCCCTCCAGCACCATTAAGAATCTCTAAATTTATGTTTGTGGGGGTTGGAGGTCTTAATAATTTTTTAATTTAAGCTTTTCATTTTGATAAAAACAATTTAAGTATATTTTATGTTGTCTGGCTTACTACTATATTAATAAGCTATTGGTGTGTAATAAAGAAAAATGCCATAGTAACTTAGTGACATTCAAAATTAAACATGTACTTCTCACATGTCTGTAGGTCAGTTACAGCACCTTCATTCCACTTGTGTACATTCTAGGTCCTGCGTTGAAAGGACATCTCCTGATGACTACAGTGCAGAAGCATAACAGAGCATGTCCAATATTAAAAGTCTCTTTTGAAATTCTGCTTATACCATCGATGTTAACATCCTTTTGTCCAAAGATAGTTAGATGGCCAAGCTCAAAGCCAAGGGTTATGGATGTGCACTCAGCCCCTGTGGAAGTGACTGAGAATTTATAAAGCATAGGACATGATGAGGGAATAATAACTAATGACAATTAGTAATCAATAACAGCATGATGATGGAGATGTAAACATTTTTATTTGTTTTGGTACATAATTGTGTTCCAGCAAATTGACAATCAAAGGATAATAAGGTTGCAGTATAAAAGTTTTGTAGATTGAATGGATAGGAGTGGTATGATTCATGCGTCATCGGATGGCATTTTCTACTTAAGCTTGTCAGACACAGGGATCTGTTCCAAAGAGGTGAGTTCAATATTACCAGTCTACAATTATCCCATCTTTGTAATTACCTACTCATGACAATCAATACTGCACAATTGATTTATAATAAATGGGCAATGAAAAAATTATTTTTTCATAATTCTACAATAATTAGAATGAGTAGCCATTTAATAAAGATATGAAAAACATAAGAATGATAAACTGTGGAGTAAAACACAACAGCACTAATGGGCTACCCAAGAAAATCTCACTAACTTTGTCATTTTAGCACTCTACATGGGTAATTTTTGTAATGACCGGGGTCCACTTATCCTACAAAACAAATTGTTAGAGTTATTAGTGCATTTTGTGTATATTCATTTAAACTATTGTTCTTTGCATTAATATTGTTTGAATCAAAATTCATAAACAGATAAATATGAAGCCAGACCTACCTCTTTCTCTTAAACACGACACTGATGGTTTAGTTTAAATATCATATCCTCACAAGTTCTATTCATCCGGGGAATTTTCACCAGTGAAAATTCTCAGTTGTTTCACTGGTACATCCATAGTTTGCTTTTTTAGCTTCCTCAATTTCTTCATCAATTTCTGAGCCTCTGCTCTCTCACTCCCCAGTCCCTGAAGCCACATATTTTATGTTTTATTTATAGGGCAGCACTTCAAGTTTATGTATTGATTTCTGTATCAGTTATACATCATCATGAAATGCTACAAAATTAAAAAACCCCAAATAAAGTGGCATAAAATATACATTATTCAGGTTATGATTCTACAAATCTGTGTTTTAGCTGAGAGTTATTTCTGATTTGATCTAGGTTTACTCTCTTTTGAGAGCTGGCTACTGGCTAGAGTTCAAACATTGGTAGATCAAATGTCTTCTGACTGGAGCAACTTCATTTAGCTCCATGTTTTTCTATATCCTTCTAGCAGGGTAAAATAAGTTCTTTTCCAAAGGCAGAGATGCAAGAACTAAATGGATGTGCATGAGTCATGTTAAGGCCCATATTTAGAACTGTCACACTGTCAATTTTGTGATTCAGGCAGTGTTTCTCAATTTCTATTTATTCTGTTTTGTTTTAAAAATTCTATGTGTTCTATAAGTATAATGAGCCTTAACTTAAAAAAAAAAAAAAATAAAACTCATGGGCGCCTGGGTGGCTCAGTTGGTTAAGCGATTGCCTTCGGCTCAGGTCATGATCCTGGAGTCCCTGGATTGAGTCCCGCATCAGGCTCCCTGCTCAGCAGAGAGTCTGCTTCTCCCTCTGACCCTCCCCACTCTCATGTACTCTCTCTCTCTCTCTCATTCTCTCTGTCTCAAATAAATAAATAAATAAAATCTTTTAAAAAAATTAAAACTCTTAACACAAACCATTCAATTAATTATTGATTGACCTTGAGGGATTTCTTTGTCCTTTTATTTATTTTTAACATTAAATGAAGTTCCTATATTATTTATTTTTTATCTTCTAGTACTTTTTATTATGTTATGTTAATCACAATACATTACATCATTAGTTTTTGATGTAGTGTTCCATGATTCATTGTTTGTGTATAACCCCCAATGCTCCATTCAATATGTTCCATTCAGCACAGTAATAGAAGTCCTAGCCACAGCAATCAGACAACAAAAAGAAATAAAAGGCATCCGAATCAGCAAAGAAGAAGTCAAACTCTCACTCTTTGCAAGTGATATGATACTTTATGTGGAAAACCCGAAAGACTCCACCCCAAAATTATAGAACTCATACAGGAATTCATAAATTGGCAGGATATAAAATCAATGCACAGAAATCATGGCATTTCTATACACCAACAACAAGACAGAAGAAAGAATTTAAGGAGTTGATCCCATTTACAATTGCATGCAAAACCATAAGATACCTAAGAATAAATCTAACCAAAGAGGCAAAAAATCTGTACTCAGAAAACTATGAAATACTCGTGAAAGAAATTGAAGAACACACAGAGAAATGGAAAAATGTTCCACGCTCATGGATTAGAAGAACAAATATTGTGAAGCTGTCAATGCTACCTAGAGCAATCTAAATATTTAATGCAATCCCTATCAAAATACCATCCACTTTTTTCAAAGAAATGGAACAAATAATCCTAAAATTTGTATGGAACCAGAAAAGACCCCAAAGAGCCAGAGGAATGTTGAAAAAGAAAAGCAAAGCTGGTAGCATTACAATTCCAGACTTCAAGCTCTATTACAAAGCTGTAATCCTCAAGACAGTATGGTACTGGCACAGAAACTGACACATAGATCAGTGAAACAGAATAGAGAGCCCAGAAATGGACCTGAACTCTATGGTCAACTAATCTTTGACAAAGCAAGAAAGAATGTCCAGTGGAAAAAAGACAGTCTCTTCAACAAATGGTATTGGGAAAATTGGACAGCCACATGCAGAAGAATGAAACTGGACCATTTCCTTATACCACACGCAAAAATAGACTCCAAATGGTTGAATGACCTCAATGTGAGACAGGAGTCCATCAAAATCCTAAAGGAGAATAGAGGCAGCAACCTCTTTGACCTCAGCCACAGCAACTTCTTCCTAGAAACATCGCCAAAGGCAAGGGAAGCAAGGGCAAAATGAACTATTGGGATTTCATCAAGATAAAAAGCTTTTGCACAGCAAAGGAAACAGTCAACAAAACCAAAAGACAACCCACCAAATGGGAGAAGATATTTGCAAATGACATATCAGATAAATGGTTAGTATCCAAAGTCTATAAAGAACTCATCAAACTCAACACCCAAAGAACAAATAATCTAATCGAGAAATTGGCAGAAGATATGAACAGACGTTTTTCCAAAGAAGACATCCAAATGGCCAACAGACACATGAAAAACTGCTCAACATCACTCGGCATTAGGGAAATCCAAATCAAAACCTCAATGAGATACCACCTCACACCAGTCAGAATGGCTAAAATTAACAAGTCAGGAAATGACAGATGTTGGTGAGGATGAGGAGAAAGGGGAACCCTCCGACACTGTTGGTGAGAATGCAAGCTGGTGCAGCCACTCTGGAAAACAGTATGGAGGTTCCTCAAAAAGTTGAAAATAGAACTACCATATGGCCCAGCAATTGCACTACGTGGTATTTATGTCAAAGATACAAATGTAGTGATCCGAAGGGGTACGTGCACCCCAATATTTATAGCAGCAATGTCCACAATAGCCAAACTATGGAAAGAGCCTAGATGTCCATCGACAGATGAATGGATAAAGAAGAAGTGGTATATATATATAGTGGAATGTTATGCAGCCATCAAAAGGAATGAACTCTTGCCATTTGCAACAATGTGGATGGAACTGGAGGGTATTATGCTGAGCGAAATAAGTCAATCAGAGAAAGACATGTATCATATGATCTCAGTGATATGAGGAATTCTTAATCTCAGGAAACAAATTGAGGTTTGCTGGAGTGATGGGGGATGGGAGGCTGGGGTGGCTGGGTGAGACATTGGAGAGGGTATGTGCTATGGTGAGTGCTGTGAATTGTGTAAGACTGTTAAATCACAGACCTGTACCTCTAAAACAAATAATACATTATATGCTAAAAAAAAAAAAAAGATAGTAGGAAGGGAAAAATGAAGGAGGAGAAGCTGGGGGAGAGATGTACCATGAGAGACTATGGACTCTGAGAAACAAACTGCAGGTTCTAGTGGGGAGGAAGGTGGGAAGATAGGTTAGCACGTATTGTATTATTTATGTTTGAGAATCTCTGCCTTTTGATTTGAGGTTGTTTTAAGAATACACAGGGGATTAAGGGGGTAAGTATGGGCTCAAACTATTTATAACACTGTTCAAGATACAGTAATAGAGGGGCACCTGGGTGGCTCAGTCGTTAAGCATCTGCCTTTGGCTCAGGTCATGATCCCAGGGTCCTGGGATCGAGTCCCGCATCAGGCTCCCTGTTCGGCGGGAAGCCTGCTTCTCCCTCTCTCACTCCCCCAGCTTGTGTTCCTGCTCTCACTATCTCTTTCTCTGTCAAATAAATAAATAAAATCTTTAAAAAAAATACAGTAATAGATCTAATGGATTAATAGGAAATCTAATTAAGAAGGAGGAAAGCAGTGTGGTTGACTGCATAGCTATGGGATTCAGTCAACCTGACTATAATCTCAGCTCTGTTACTGAACATGTTACATGACTTCAGTTTTCTCATGAATAAGATGGAGAGGGATAAAAATGGTACCTACTTTATGTGGTTCTGGGAGAATTAAATGAACACACACACATGCAGACACACACACACACACACACACACACACACACGCATGCGTACTCTGCTTAAAGCAGTGCCTGGCACATCTTAGACACTATGTAAGTGTACATTACACCCATTACTATGACAAATACTCCTTGTTCTGATGACTTGGTTTTTCATTGTCTCTGCTTCTACTATTGTTAATTATTGGTAGCACAATCTCTCTGGGTTTCTTTTTTTAACTTTTTTTTTAGATTTTTTATTTATTCAATTGAGAGAGAGACAGAGAGAGCATAAGCAGGGGGAGAGGCAGAGGGAGAGGGAGAAGAAGACTCATTGCTGAGCTGGGAGCCCAACATGGGGCTCGATCCCAGTACCCTGAGATCATGACCTGAGCAGGAGGCAGATGCTTAACCATCTGAGCCACCCAGGCACTCCTCCCTCTGGGTTTCTTACTGTATAAATTATTGTGAGAGAATCTGAATAGAATCGAGGTTTGTCAGAGTAATTGCACCAGTTCACCAGAGTCCACTAACCATCCCAAGTGGAGGACTTGGGACTCATTAGTTGTAAGAGAAAAGTAGCATGTTACAAAGCATGGAGATATGTATGAAACGTCCAAGTCTGCTTCTCTCATAATGCAAAAAATTATTCTTCCTTTAGCCAATAATAGATCTTTTTCCAAATTTGTGTTTTTATTAATAAAAGATGTGACAGTGCTTATACATGTTTTTTGCACATATGTGAGTGTTTTCCCAGCCTAACTGTATGAAAGTGGGAATGTTTGGGGTTAATGGGTTCTGAAAATATCTAAAATTACTTTTTTATATAAATTATCCATAGAAAAAACAGTAAGCAAATAAATAAATGCCACCAATCTAATGGATAAAAAGAAATGCAGTACTGTTTAATCCCTTCCTGATTACTACTGATATTCATCATCCATTAAAATATTTATTGGATATTATATTTTCCCTTTGATATATTTTACATTGAAGTACTTTGCCATTTTCTACTTGTTGCCATCTCTTTCCTTTTTTTTTTTTGGAAACGGGGTGTGGTCAGTTGCTAAGCTACATTTTCAGAAAGGGGAAACTTGCTTGCTATAGGAGGACTTTTAATTTCTCTTTATCTTGATGTCTGCAAAACCTATAACAGTAAAATAAGATAAGCAATAATACATATTGTACAAGTTACAACTACAGCATTTAGTACTATGCCAGTTTGCATAATATTTTAATAAGATTTTGTCTAGTCACTTATGCATAATGACATCTTAATTTCAGTGTACATGATTAAAGCAGTATCCTAAAGGCTCTTTAGTGCATTACAAAACTTCTGTGATGCTGTTGTGGGCTATTTTATAAACTTTATTACTTCAGTATTTTTTTAGGTTATTATTCATTATTTTTTCTTTTATATTTTCCTTCTTTATTTTAAAGATTTTTTATTTTTTTATTTGACACAGAGATAGAGAGCATAAGTAGGCAGAGTGGCAGGCAGAGGGAGAGGGAGAAGCAGACTCCCCACTGAGCAGGGAGCTGGATGCGGGGCTCGATCCCAGGACTCTGGGATCAGGACCTGAGCTGAAGTCAGACGTTGAACTTACTGAGCCACCCAGGCGCCCCTATATTTTCCTTCTTTAAAATGTTCATATGAAACTGGATTTTTGCTTTTCCTATCATTTTCACTATAGTATGATCTTAGAAAGAAAAAAACTATGGAAACAATTCTTGGCATGCAGAGTACATGTTTCTAATTTGTAAATATCAACCAAGTTGTTTTATATATATATATATATATATACATATATATATATAAGTTTACCTATATAATTCCATAATTTTACTATAAATGCAAATTATGAGCACAATAATATATTCATGCATATCTATTAGAATGGCTAAAATCAAAGGACTACCAATACTAAGTGTTGACAAGTTTGAGTAAAAATCTGAATCTTTCATTTTTCATGGGATTATCAGTTGGTACAATTATTTTGGAAAAATATTTGGCCATAACTATTAATGGTAATTATCGTTAATTCCCTATAACCCAGCAATTCCATTCCTTGGTATTTACCCAATAGAAATGGCTCATATGTCTACTGAAAACTAAGAATGCTAATTACAGCTTCATTCACAATTGCCCCAAACTGAAATCAAACTGTATTCAATTTGAATTGCTGTGTGACAAATTTACCCCAAATTTAGCAACTTAAAACAACATGTTTATTATCTCACAAGTTCTTTAGATCACAAGTGGGGCACAACTTAACTGGGTAAAGAGTCTAAAATTAAGAATCAGGCTATATAGGATTTATCCAATATTTGAAAGCCCTGATGTCCTTAAAACCTGATGCTCCTTAGACAATAGGAATATTTCATTCAGAGGTATTTCCCAAACACCAAAAACCAAACATATATACATATTTATTAGGACATTTAACAGTTATATTTAAGTTACTATGCAGGTAGCAAAAATGATTGTATTCCCAGCCTTAATTAGCATCTCTCTCAAAAGTGTTTCTTAATATTTTCTCTAGTGCAAATTATATTTTTTTATTTTTAAATAATAAATCAAGATACAGAATACAGAGTACCCAGTGAGAAATATCAGTTTAACTCAGCTTTACCTAGGGGGAGATTTCATGTACACCAATGGATACTTTTCCTTATATTTAAGCTACATTAAGAATCTTAATATATTATACTCAGTATGTTTATGTCAAAGTCATTCAAGCTATTCTAATTCTCCAGGGATAAATCTAAACGAAGAAGCAGTAGCTAACAAAATTCCTATAATATTTGTAAATTTTTTTTCCAACAAAGAAACAATTTCTGCACAACAATTTCAAGTTGCCATGTTGCTTAACTGGTTCAAGTTCATTTAAATTCATTTATTTTTCCAAATGTCAGCAATAATCTAAACTGTTCCACATCACAGGCCACTGACAGTTGGTATGTAAGATAATAAACAGAATTATAGTCACTTGGGGCGCTGAAATTCATACATTTTCCTTTCTATGGGCTCAGTTAATATGTAATTTAGGTATTAGTTTGTCACTGTGGTTTTCATTTCACTCTTCATAGAGTTACTGTAACTGAACTGATGATCCTGCTCACAGGTGTCAACAGAAATGTTAACTATCTGTATACGAACTGATACATAGGCCACTGCATGTTACTGTTTCAGAGCAGAATATATGAAGAATAAAAATATGTATGTTTCCCATAAAAAAAAAAAAAACTTTTCAGGTGTTAGTTTTTCTTGATGTGATCTGTTTTCAAATGGATGGGTAAGAATCTAAAGTTTTATTTTCCAAGGGAATTTGACATTATAAGCCTTATCAAGTTATCAGACTTGAAATTCTGGCTGTATGAATGCAGATACTATCAAAAGAAGAAAATCTTGAATGTTTTATTATCCTTTGCAGAAAATATTGGCATGCATATAAAGAGAGAAGTAGCATAAGAATAAAGACTGAATTTTATTTTTTTATTTTTTTTAAAGATTTTATTTATTTATTTAATTGACAGAGAGAGAAAGAGACAGCGAGAGAGTAAACACAAGCAGGGGGAGTGGGAGAGAGAGAAGCAGACTTCCCGCTGAGCAGGGAGCCGGATGCAGGGCTCGATCCCAGGACCCCGGGATCATGACTTGCACTGCAGGCAGTTGCTTAACCAACTGAGCCACCCAGGCACCCCTAAAGACTGAATTTTAACCACTAATTTCTAATCCTATCCTGTTGTCATTTGTTCAGGAACTGAATGACAGAAAGATACAATTTTGCTGAGTTCTGTCACAATCTCCCATAGGTTTCTTTTCTCTCTCCATTAATATCATGGCAGAGCCTGTTGTTTTCAGAGAATTTTAATCAGATAAACTAAATCTTGCTAGAGTGTTAATAATTTCTTGAATTAAAAAAAAATAATTTCTTGAATTTTCTTCACTATAAAGATTCTTAAATATCAACATGATAGCAATGAAAACCCCAAGGTGATGGATCTTAATTTGGGGCTTTGGTTTCCTTTATATCCATCTTTTATTGGCCAGATCAGCTGTTAACTCAACCTTTAGTGAATTCTTTGCTATTTTCCTCAACAGTACAAATCCTATCTTCTCTTGACACCTTGACACTACTTCTATAATTCCATTACAGTACCAACTGTACCATGTTATATTTCTTTCAGGAATCATCTCAGAAGCTAAACTGTTTGGTCTCAAATTTTGGAGAAAAAAAGTAATTGAGCATTTTATGGAGTAATGCCAAATTAAACTTTCTGCTGTGATTGTTCTATGTTTTGTTGGCTGTTTGCCTGATGGTTGATAAATTTCTTAGGTTTTAATTAAGGGTTTTAATGGAATCCACTTTATCTCTTTCACAATTCATATCTGATAGTTTTACTCTATAATTTTTGTTTAATGTAGCATGATAAAAGTTGAAGAATTCTTTCATATCAATGCCTAATTTTACAGATGAATAAACTAGGCCATTCAAAGGTTAGACAGCTCTGAGCCTCAATCTCCTCTTTTGTAAAAATGGGAATAATCTTGTTTTTTAAATTTTTTTTAAGAGAGTGAGAATACGAGTGCACGTGTGTGTGTGTGAGAGAGAGCGGGGGAAGGGCAGTGGGAGAGGGTGAGAGAGAATCTGAAGCAGACTCCATGTGGAGCCCAACCCAGGGCTTGATCTCAGGAGTCTGAGATCATGACCTGAGCTGAAATCTAGAGTCAAAACCTTAACCAACTGAACAACCCAGGAGCCCCCCAAATGGGAATAATCTTAAGTGAAGAGATTATTCTAGGAATTAAGTGTGTGCTTAGAACATGACATGTAGTAAGTATTCAAGAAAATAGAGAAGTTTGTATTATTTTTGTGACAAACTGTCAATAGCTTTAGTCATTCTCAAGTTTACCATTTCTTTGTTGAATAAAGTCAGCAAGTTTTCCAAACAAATAAAACCTTGCCTTTCCCATTACCATTTATATTTATCTGTCAATTCAATAATATTCTACCTACCTGCTTTTTATGGAAATAACCCTCTCCAGGCTGCAGATTCTGCTGTGTTCTGCAGAGCCCTCCTGGTGATTTGTGCCACATCCATAATCCATCTCATCTCCCTGCAATGGCTCTGTGGTCTCAAGTTTGAGTCACTGTAATACTCATAGGTAGAACTCATAGTAACTTAAGTATCTTCGACACCTTTCATAGCTTGTTTTCCCACTTTCACTTTCTTGAAGTCTCTTTTTCTACAGGCTATCCCTGTTGCCAACTGAAATATCATTTCTTTAAAATAGAGAATTGAGATCTGAGAACATATATTACTATATAGATTGTCTGGCATATGACTTGATTTTACACTTTTATTGTAGTTTGCACAATTATACTGAAAGAGATATTTGTATAACTATTTTCTGGAAATCTGTTCCCCATTAGGTGGTAATACATGAGAGGGTATGTACTAAGCTTATTCAGTTTATTCTGGCCCATGGCATGTGCCAAGTCCTACCTAGAAAACACCTGTTTGGCAAATGATTTTGTTTTTCTAACGTTATTTGCACTTCTTACTTTAGCTTGCAATATGCAAATTATTAATGAATCATTTTTTAATTTAAAACTAGCCATTGGGTAATTTAGTCATTGATACTTATCTTTCCTTTAGCCTTTATTTACCAATTGCTCCCATTAACTATTTCACATCAATTATTTTGTCTTCTAAGCACGGGTGAAAGCAATATCTAAATGTACTAATAATAGGTTTGTAATTTATACAAAGGAAACATATTCATATCAGGTCTATCAAGTTATAAAAATGTTTTGATATATATATTAATATCTACTTATATATGCATATGTATACATAACTGCCTCATTTAAAAAAAATGATTTATTTATTTATTTGAGAGAGAGCACCTGTGCACACACACAAGTAAGGGGAGAGGCAGAGGGAGAGAAGCAGGCTCCCCACTGAGCAGGGAGTCTGATGTGGGCCTCCATCCCAGGACCCCTGGGAACATGACCTGAGCTGCAGGCAGATGCTTTAACAGCCTGAGCCACCCAGGCGCCTGCCCCATGATATATTTTTATCAGTGGTTTAACTGAAGGTGAAAGCTTCATGGCCCCTTGGAACTTCAGTAATGGCCAATTATTTTACAGATGAGGAACAAAAGTCAGAGAAGCAAGGTGACAAATCATATGTTCCTAAATATAGTTACCTGTTTGTCCTTCATTTTCCCCCAGGACAGAGAGAACATTAGGGAAAGAGATTGCATTTTATGTTTCAAATTTAAATTAGTACAGAACCCAGGACTACTAGTGGTTCAATCAGTGTCTGCTCATAAAATCAGTCTGCTTTCACTTCACTTTTCCGTAGGAAAGAATTGTTCTTACTTATTTCTTTCCATAGCAATAGTGAGCTCAAATATGCACTGCTTATCTATTTAAACCCTGCTTTAAATGCCATTTTCTAAAACTAGAACACTAAAACTCTATTTGTAATTGCACACATATGTTTAGCAAACATTAAAAAAAAATGTATGCCACTTTCCAGGAGACACCAATATGTTCTTTGGGAAGAAAAGTTCCACCTATGTTTAGAGTCATCTTTCTGAATCACAATGACTTACAAAGGAAAACCTGTTGCAGTTGGCTGCAGTCCCCAAGAGGCCTCCTTTAATAATATTACCTTCTTTTCCCCTCTTTCCATTTCTATTCCATTCCACGCTGTAATTATGCATTTCCAGTGTGTATTGTTGAGCAGACTGAATACCAATTCCAGTTGTCCCTTTATGTTCTAGTATCAATTACAGTGTGTGTGTGTGTGTGTGTGTGTGTGTGTGTGTGTGTGCAGGGGTTCCCCACACCTATAAGCAATTCTCAAGATCCCAGCTGATTGTCACCTCAGTTCAGACACTATCTGATGTGGGAAACAAAGACAAAAGGAAATGTAGGTAAAATTGAATGTCCTTATAACCTGCAGCTCATTGGCAAATGCGTGAGTCAGGCAGAGTATAAAGTTCCTCCAAGAAGCTCCCAACTGTCTTAATGTTAATGCCTTGCTAGAGGCAAAAACAACCTTAGTTTGAAAATAGCCAGGCCTCCTGTATCCTGTGCGTCTTCTTTAGCATGTGAAAATCCTTTTGGAACTTCCCGTATCTTCCCTTATCTTTACTTCCCCCAACCCCAAAGTATATAATCAGTTGCTCCTCACAGTCCTGGTGCAGGGGCTTCTCTTTCTGCCCACAGGCCCTGTCCCATGTGCTTTAATAAAACCACCATTTTGCACCAAAGACATCTCAAGAATTCTTTCTTGGCCATAGGCTCTGGACCACACAAACTTCACCAAAGCATTTCAAAAACTGTATCACTACTTACAAGGAGATAGCATCAGATTCTACAGAATAAAGGTTGAGTCCTACAAGACTGCCCTCCTCAAATTTAGACTCCAGTCCCAAATCCAAGTTGCTACCTGTGCCTCTGACCAACCAGCTAGAGTTTGGAGATTCCAATGACCTTCACATTGGGTTTCAGATGCTAGTCTGCAGTCTAAGTTGTTATCTGTACTTCTGACTGACTGGCTATAAATCAGAGGTTCCCAGGATATTCTTCTTGGGTTTGATGAATTTGTGAGAGCAGCTCACACAACTTAGAGAAATATTTTACCTAATAGATTATCAGTTTATTATAAAATGATAAAACTCAGGAGTAACCAGAGGCAAGGCCTGGGCAAAACTGTGGAGCCTCCAAGCACACCACTCTCCCAGTACCACCAACCCAGAAGTTTTTTGAACTCCACCCTTTTGGGTTTTTATGAAGACTTCATTACAGTGGCATGAATGATTTATTCATTGACCACTGCATATTAATTCAACTTCTAGCTCTTCTGCCCTTCCAGGAGGGGATGGCACTGAAATCTCCCCATCTAATCACATGGTTGGCTCCTCTGGTGACCAGCCCCCATCTTTAGGAGACTTAGGAGTGGTAAAAAAGTCATTTCATTAACATAACAACAGGCATCATTATCATTTTCCTCAAGGTGGCTTACAAGCCTTTCTGGGAACTTCCAGCATGTAATCTGAAACCAGACCCAATACAGCATTGGGCAGGGAGAGACTAAAGAAAGAGGCAGGGCAACCCAGGTTGGTAGGTGGCAGTTGTAATAAGCAAAAGGAACTTACATACAAAGCTTGTCTTGGGGAGCAGCAAGACAAATGGATCTCTGGACCTGCCCATCAAACCTTAAAAGTTTGTAATGAAAACTTAACAGGGTTCAGTCACATGCACTGTGCAGGTGTTCTCAACACCACATCACTATCTCAAGGCTATGTCCTTGGAGCAGTCTCTGGGAGCAGAAAAGGCAAGGGGAACATTTTGATCTCTCAGGCCCAGCTCAAAAGTCAACTGGCAGACACCCTTTTCAATAACCTTCTCTAACAACTCATTTAAGAAATTTCAAGGGTTCTGAGGAGCTCTGTGCAAGAAATTGGAGGAGGACAAAATATGTATTTCTTACTATAAATTAAAATGTCACAATAACTTAATAGCCATTATCTTTAGAAGGCTTGATATGTACCAGACTCTGCCAGGTATACTCCGACTCCTGTATTTTTTTTTAATTTAATTTATTTTTTTTTAAAGATTTTATTTATGTATTTGAGAGAGAATGAGATAGAGAGAGAGCATGAGAGGGGAGAGGGTCAGAGGGAGAAGCAGACTCCCCACTGAGCAGGGAGCCCAATGTGGGACTCGATCCCGGGACTCCAGGACCATGACCTGAGCCAAAGGCAGTCGCTTAACCAACCGAGCCACCCAGGCACCCCCTTTAATTTTATTTTATCATGTAGTGCTAATCACCATACATTACATCATTAGTTTTGGATGTAGTGTTCCATGAGTCATTGTTTGCGTATAACACCCAGTGCTCCATTCAATGCATGCCCTCTTTAATACCCATCACCAGGCTAACCCATTCCCCCACCCTGACTCCTGTATTTTTTTAAATTTCATTTAATACTGACAAGAATCAATTAAAAGCAGATGATTAAACTGAGATTTTGAGAGTTAAGGCCATGACCCTAGTGAGAGCTTGTATTTGATGAAGCCAAGACTTGAAATCAAGCCTGGCCCCTTCCATAACTTTAGGCAGCTAATTTGTATATTCTTAAGAATCTTGGTATTTTTTTAGAAGTCCTGACTGATTTTATTACAAACCCCTGTTCCATTGGAATATTTATGTGAGGCAGTTCTTAAATTTGCTGCACCATAAACTCTGAAGAACATATGAAAAAAACAAAACAAAGCAAAACTGTGGACACTTTTGACATATGTAGAGATATACACACACATATTGCTGTGTGTGTGTGTGTATACACAACATGGGTTTGAGCTGCACAGATCTACTAATACAGGGGATTTTTTAAAAATAAATATCTTACAAATATCTTATTTTCCTTATTGATGAGGGATAGAAGCAGAAAAATGTTCACCTTTAGCCCAGAAAGCTGGCCTATAAGCCTGAATGGATTTGATAAGGATAAAATACATGCTGGTTGCTACATTCTTTTTTTTTTTTTTGTAGAAAGAATGTGTTACTGTATTTATTTAATCCTTTTTTGCACTTTTTTAAAATTTTATTATGTTATGTTAATCACCCTACATTACATCATTAGTTTTTGATGTAGTGTTCCATGATGCATTATTTGTGTATAACACCCAGTGCTTAATTCAGTACGTGCCCTCTTTAATAACCAACATGAGGCTAACCCATCCCTCCAACCCCCTCCCCTCTAGAACCCTCAGTTTGTTTCTCAGAGTCCATAGTCTCTCATGGTTGCTACATTCTGGAAGGATCTAATGACTACTTACATACCTTATCAATAGTTAATATCGATCTGAATGATAAACACCAGAGAAATCTTGCAATAGTTTTATGAGTAGAAATTCGAAGAAGATATTTAGGATCTAATATTCCCTGTATATCCTCTCTACCTTGAGCACTAGGCATATAAACATCAGCTTTATACAGCAAAAGTACAGCTTTTTCTGTCCATGGGTCCTCTCCCTATGTTACTTAAATAAACCTACTAAGTTGCATTGTAAAACATCTCAATTTTTTATTGACCTTTGTGCTCAATGTTCCCACAATATTATGATTTTCTTAATAACATTTCTTTTCTCTAGCCGTTTTCTTTAGCTTACTTTATTGTAAAAATACAGTATATTATATATATGTGTGTGTATGTATATATTTAACAAAATATATGTATTAATCATCTCTTTATGTTATCTGTAAGGCTTTGAGTCCATGGTAAGGCTGTTAGTAGTTAAGTTTTTGGAGAGTCAAAAGTTATACAAAGAATTTCAGCTGTGTAGGGGCTTGGTGCCCCTATCCCCTGCATTTACCAAGAGTCAACTATATATATGTAGGATTTGAATTCAGAAAGTTCATAGACATTTTGAAGTCTGTTCATAATAGCCTTTTGAGTAATATTTTCTCAATATTGGAGCCACTATACATACATGGAATTGCTTGAGAGTTATGTCATCCCCTTCTTTCCTGCAGGTTCAGATCTACTTTGCCTTAAATTGAACATTTGCTTGGTATCTTCACCTTTTTCTGTCCCACCTGTTTCTACCTATCAGTTCTCCTTATTAGTTTACTGGGAGCACTTCCTTCCTTGATAAATGACATGCGCACAAATAATTGGCTTAGATTCTACTATTGGGTATCCTTATCTAAAAGGATATTACAAGAATTAACTGAGAACATCAATCAAAAAATAATTAACCTGATGTTTGCAGATACTAAATGTTCCATATTTACTAATGATTCTCTCATGATTGCTATTTGTGTTTGTATGGTTGTTATTGTTTTGTTAGTTTTATTATAATTTAATTTTATTATAATTTATTATATATAATTTAATTTATTGTATATATAGATTATAACATAATTTACTATAATTTAATATTTGTATCATGCATCATGAGCCTTTGCTTAAACTTTGGCATTTCAGTATTGTCATGTGAAAAAATAGGGATAATAGTACACATTTAATGGATTTTCTGAAGATTAAATGAGATAGATCATATAGTTTTTTATCATAGTGATTGCCTTATAGAAATTATTAAATATTAGTGGGTATCTGAAGAATATCACAAGTTTGTTTAAAAAAAATTATCCTCAAAGCTGAATAAATGTACATTTCAAATGATATATATATTTCAAAAGAATGGTTTCCTCCTTCACCTTCCAAAATATCAAAATGATATCTTATGAATTATTATATAATAGTCAACAATTTATCTTCTATATTAAGTTCTTGTTATTGGGACTTCCCCACTGCAAATTTATTTTATTTGCAACCTCTAAGAACTTTTTTTAAGAATCAAATATCTCACTCTATTCTAATGTTCCAACAAAATAATCAGTGAAACTTATACTTTAGGTTAATATGGGTTTTCATTCTGAAAGGGAAAATGCTTCACTTTGTTTTTCCATAAAATTGTGTATTAAAGATTTAAACAAATGCAATGTTCACATTTAGATTATTGTTTTCATTAAAACAGCAACTTTAAAATATATAAATATCTTCTCACTTTGGCTAAGCATGCAACTTACACTACAATATGTAGCATGATTCTTGAAATCAATAGTAAAGCCTTCAAAGCGGATTGAGCAAGAGGAGATTGGGAAGGAGGGAAAGAAGCAATTTACCAAAGCTAACAAAGTAGACAATTCATTATGCTCATTTGCTATGCCAGCAGGGAATAAAAATAGAGGTTTTGTACTTTCAAGGTGAATCCAAAAGGAAATGTATTGTCCTTTCGAAATGAAAGCTCCCCAGTTAGCGCCAACCTCAATGAATTGTAAGAACTCTGCCAATAAGTTGCCATCAGCATTGCTATAAAAATGGTTCACATAGGGTTTGAGGGGAAATATACTTTGTAGTAGGAATGAAAATAAGAATTTTTTTATTTCATAAGGTTTAAAATAAATCTTTGCAACAAATAATAAGATTAAATGCAAAGTAGAGTGTCTCTGTGTTTTGCTATTTTTCTCTCTATACATCAAGAAAACTATTAAATTTCCATGTCTTCAGCAAAATTGTTCCCAATTCAAAGCTATTCAATGCTCCCTATGTTCTTAGCCCAGAAGGAAATGCCTAAATTATTCTCCAGCTTTTCCATCTCAATTAAATTTTTGAATATTTATGATCTAAATGTCCTTATTCTATATGTGGCAGTCAATTTGTGTGAATAAGCTTTGTAGTTTTCATTAATATGAATATTAAATTGTGCTGAGTAGCTACAAATATTAAATAGCTAGAATTATGATAAGGTGTATCCATGGATGTGAGTGGAAATCAGAGAAAGTTGTTTTGATCTATTGTATTTCACATGTGTCAGACAATTATGATCTTCATACATTAAAACACAATGGAAAATAAGACAGCATATTAGATGACCCCCAGTTCGGTGAGAGGTCTTAAATGCATACCATCTAAGAAATATGGAAAGAATTTTGGAAGGTTTATATTTGCACAAGAAAGAAAATAAAACACAAAACTCAAATGACTAGATTTTAGCCAATTTCAACTATATAAAAATTTAATAAGAGACAAGTCAGAAATTTATTTGGTGTTTCTTTACAGAGTAGAACTAAGCCCAGGGAGAATATTAAGGAGAAAGAGATAATTACTCTATTATTGATTTATTCACCAATTGTTGTTGAGCACCTGTTATGTGTCAAATACCACTCTGGATACAAAAGGTATAGCAAACATGAAAGAAGCAAACAAACAGATCACATGAGAATCACTGTACTTGGGGAGTTTACATTCTGTTGAGGGAGAATTGACATATGGGTAACTAATTATTAAAACTATTTAAGCACAGCTGTGGATGATCAAATTTAAATATATTGAGGAAAGGATTTTATGCTTGAATGGAAGTTGACTTACAATGGTCTATCTAACTAGAAGAGGCTTGGTATTTTTACAACCAAATGACTTATTTTTGGTGCACTGAAATATTGCCTTCTGTTTTCTATTTTATAAAACACATTTATATTCATAAATTTTGTCTATTTTAGATCAAAATTTCTCAGTGAATATTTATCTAAATTATTTATCATATCATGACAAAAAGCTAATATGCAGTTTTTGTTGGTGATAATAATATTATTGGTAATAATAATGATGTATTCATATATTATCCCAGAAGTGACTCTTCTGGAAATAATTAAAAACCAGTATTCACCGAAGCAAGATATTGTAAAAAAGTGCATATGTAAAAGTGGAAACTAATCTAATATCTTCAAATATATCTCTTTAAGAGATATTCATTATGCTTCAGTTATGTGTGCTACAGGATCAATGGACCAAGATAGGTAGGGAAATAAATTTTACCATGGGTTGTACACAACCACTAGGTTGACTCAAGGCTTCTACTACAACCACTAGAAAAAAAAAAAATCTGATGTGTTGTTATAAAGTTATAAAGCTGGAAATTATAAACTTACAACACAATAATTCTTCTTGTAAACTTGCAAATTTAGTTAAGCTCTCTCACATGGACTTTGGAAAAAATGACACAAATATTCATAGCAGCAATTTTGAAATAACAAATATGTGGAAGCAGATCAGGTTTTATTGACAAAAGAAGCAAAAAGTTGTAGTATAGTTGTACAAAGGAATGTGATTTAGTAAAAAATGAATAACTATAACCATGTATATCCATATGATTAAATATTGAAAAATGTATTTGAAAAAGCGAGACACAAAAGATAGGGAATATGTCCAATTATACAAAATATATCAAAAATTAAAAAAAAGAGGGAGGTAGATATGAGTGCTAAAGAGCAAAAAATCATCTCTCTGTTATAAAACTGAAGGAACTACCAAAATATTAAAATGTTAATTATTTATTATCAGTTACATAGTAGTTTTTTTGAAAAAATCTTATAAATGTACAAGATATACACTATGCATATTAACATATTCACATACATATATTTAGAACAATATAGAACATAAAAATCCTTATTGTGTTTATCATTTTTATTTTATATTTATTGTTTTATTTGTATGCAGCATTTAATAACAGATTTAATCAATTTCTGAGTCTTTGGAGGTAATGTCTAACACCTGTAATTTAAATAACTTTCTTTGTGTTTCTTGCGTACAAAGTTTGGCACCTTCTGAGAAATGTACTCATCAGACTTACAAATTAGAAGGATCATTTTGGGAGGTATGTGACTGGTACACTGGAGACAGAAGTAAGACAATCTGAAAGGAAGATTTCAGCTTTTACTAAGGAGATGATGAATTCCTAAACTAAGTCAGTGACAAGGAAATAGAGAGGAGGTATGTGTATCTTTAACTGACAAAGTTTACTGAATAATTGAGTAGGTGTGGGGATTATAATATGGGTGAATGAGAAATTCAGGAAACTTAACGCATTTCTAGACTATATAATTCATTGTTTCACCAGTTATCAGAGAAGATGAAATGAGAGAAGTCCTAGAAAGAGAATCAGTATGCTCAGATTTGTTTAGTGTGAAGTGGTTGGGGTAGATCCAGACATAGATGGTCAGTAGGATATTGAATACATGAGTCTGGTATTTTGGCAACTGGTATAATCTAGAGACTTCACATTTAATGACTGATATTTTTCTAGAAAGATAATGTAAAATTAGAATAGAAACAGTAGAGGACTAAACACTGTAGGCATTACACTATTTAAAAATGAGCCAGAAGAAAAAGAAACAGAAGAGATGGAGAGAAAATTGCCTCACGGAGAGCCAAAAAGGAGAAGGGAGTGGGAGGAAGTATTATCCACAGAAACATATGGGCAGTTGATACAGAGTTTAGGAAAACAGACTCTGGGATTGAGTTATGAAAATAGGCAAGGAGCAGCAAGATCTGTAAATAGTATGGAATTTTAAAAAAAATTGAAATATTTGTGAGAAATAAAGCATATTTAATAAATACTTAAAACAATCTAAATATCCAAATATGTGTGATTAAATATATATATTTAAATATAAACTTATATAAATTTATAATTATATATAAATCCCCCCACATCATCAGTGTTTTCCTTTCTACTAGATCCTTCTCATCATAAATTATACTCTGTAATTTCATATATATATATATGTATATACACATATATATACATACACACACACACTATGAACTGAATGTTTGTGTGCCTCCCAAATTCATATGGTGAAGCTCTCATCTCCAATGTGATAGAATCTGGACGTGTGGCCTTTAGGATGTAATGAGGTTTAGATTGAGGTCATGTGGGTGGAGCCCCCATGATGGGAACACTTTTTATAAGAAGAGGAGAAGGCAAGAGAGTGCTCTGTGTGAGCCATATGAAGGCAGGGGAAGAAGGCAGCAGTTTGCAAACCAGGAAGAAGGCAGAAGGCTCCTCCCAGATACAAAATATTTTGGCATCTTGATTTGGATATTCTAGCCTCCAGAACTATTAGAAATAAATGTTGTCATTGAAGCCACTCATTCTATGGTATTTTGTTGTAGCAGCCTACACTAAAACTCTAATCTGTTTATAATCTGCCCACATTCACCTTCACCTACCATATCGCTGTTCCTCCTTTTTGTAAGGTTGCTAGATCATTTTTTATTCTGATCCTTTCCAGTTACACTCCTATTCATCTTTCAAATCCAATCCATGTAGGTTGTTATCACAACCACGTCCATAATACAGCTTGTCTCAAGGGCCCTAATGACCTCTCCATTGCTAAATTCGATTATCAATGTTCAGTTTTCCCATTATTTTGCCTATCAGTAAAATTTGAACAGTTGGCTCTTCCTTTCTTATTATATTTTCTATAAGATAAAAGCAAACTTTCCCCAGTACTGAAATATAAGTGACATTTCTCCCATGGGTCCTTATATAGAGCAAATAGTGTGATGAACTTGACAGTGTTCTCAATGACATTCTGACAATAAATGCACCAAGAATTTTCATGTAGGTCTTACTAATGGCTGTCCTTCAATTGAGCCAAAGACATAACATCAAAATATAATTCAATATAAATTAAGTTCATGAGGTGTAAGAGGATGTGTTCAAATACAGTACTCAACTCTCTGATGATGATATATGTAGTCAGTTTATTGGGTTTCTGCTTATTACTTCTTGAAGAATCATTAATACAAATTATGTGAAATTTTTCTTTAAGCATACAGTTTTAATTACAGATAAAAATAGTTTTTAGGCGGGCGCCTGGGTGACTCAGTTGGTTAAGCAACTGCCTTCGGTTCACATCATGATCCTGGAGTCCCTGGATCGAGTCCCGCGTCGGGGTCCCTGCTCAGCAGGGAGTCTGCTTCTCCCTCTGACCCTCCCCCCCTCATGTGCTTTTTCTCTCTCTCATTCTCTCTCTCTCAAATAAATAAATAAAATCTTTAAAAAATAGTTTTTAGGCAAATTTTTCAAAATGATATTAAGTAATATGTCTGCAAATTGGGTATCCCTATGTTATTTATTGCCTACCTATTCTGCACAAACATTGTGTGTGCACTGAGGATGCAACAGTAAATAACAGTGAGAAAGTTGCTACACTGCTGGAGCTTAAGAGGCTAGGGAAGCAATAAACATACAAGCAAATAAAACAGTTAAGACTGTAGTGAGAGCTAAGAGGGGCTCTGATAGGGAGTGCTTTGTAATCACTACTTTAAATACATTAGTCAGGAAAGGATTCTCTGATGATGAAGTATTAAAGACAAAATAGGTAATCATGCTAAATATCAGAAGAGTATTCACAAAGTAGTCCTCTAAGTGAGTAAGTAGACTGTGTGTGGGGAAAGAATTGACCTATTTAAGAAACTGGAAGGAAGGTGTGGGAAACAGGAAAGCAAGTTAATCAGTATAAAATAGAGAGATTATCAAGAGTAAGGTAATATAAGAAATCACAGGCAATTATAAGGAGTTTAGACTTTACTAAATCCGGGAAGAACATTTGTGTTTTATTTTTTTAAAGATTTTATTTATTTATTTGACAGAGAGAGACAGAGTGAGAGAAGGAACACAAGCAGGGAGAGTGGGAGAGGGAGAAACAGGCCTCCCGCTGATCAGGGAGCCCGATGCCGGGCTCAATCCCAGGACCCTGGGATCATGACCTGAGCTGAAGGCAGATGCTTAACGACCGAGCCACCCAGGCGCCACAACAACATTTGTATTTTAAATAAGGAGTAAAACGATCTGAATTGTGGTTCGTGGAAACCCCTCTCACTGATACAGTATAGTACCATATGGCTTATATATATTAATCTGAGGATATATATCATATATAACATAAATGTAACATACATAAATCCAACATAATTTGATTCAGAAAAGAGAAACAGAAATAAAAGTTAATTCTCTCATTGATTTGAATTAAAATGGGCCAAATATCAGAAAACAAAAATTTCCATCAGAATTCTCGACTTTGGCTGAGAAAGAGGTTATTCACATTATGGTCCTCTGGGCTTCTTACTGTAGCCCATGTGTCCTCACTGTTAGACTATTTCCCAGTCATAACCTTAAAGTAGGATCCATCTTTTCTCAAACTACAGAATTTAAGGAGTTTAAAATGGTGTGGATGATCACATGTACTTCTCAAAACAATCTTATGAGATCAGGGCTGTTATTGTCTTACCATGAGACAAATGACAGAACTGAAGTTTTGCAGGTTGAAATGACATGCCCAATATTTCCACAGTATAGAAGTTTGAGTAAAACCATATCTGATCGACTTTTCATCCTATGTTCTTGACCAATTTGTGACAGTTCTTACTTTTCAAGTAATAATCACCTTCTAAGATGTATTTCCAAATCTGTATCTGTATCCTCATCTCTATAGGTCAAATTTTAAGTCAAAATTTGTTATCCTTTAGGTTTGATATAGTAGGCAAAATGTGTCTTCACTTTTCCTCATTGACTGTGAATTTGAAAACCAATATATCATTAGTTTGCATAATTGTAAACTAGCACATTAGTATTACAGTTTATTTTCTCCTTGATAGGGTGGCTGTTAAACTACTTAAACAATGCAATCTGAAAAATATTTTTCCTATTTTACATATAAAGAATATGACATAAGTTTAACCATGTTCCATATCCTTATCTTGCATATATGTGACTATTTTACCTAAAGTGGGGAAGTTGTATTTCATTCACTTTATCAACACCTCCATCAAAGTCCGATAAAATAACTATTCAATTTCCTTTACAGTACTTGAATCATCACTAATTTCCTACATATCAGGATAGAAAATATATTTGTGAACTAATAAGTTAAAGAGTTGGATTTGTAGAGCTCATTCTTTAGATGGATATTTCCTTCTGCCTAGTATAGGTTGTCACTGTTAGAGATATCAGGACATCTTAAAACAAAATAAAAATTTCCTCCAAAAAGCTTTAACTGAGATAATTTGAAAATTACAGGCTTTTCTGCTCAATTGTAGATATTTTAAATAATTAAAATACTTGAATACTCAGAGCGCCTATGTGGCTCAGTCGTTAAGCATCTGCCTTGAGCTCAGGTCATGATCTGAGGGTCCTGGGATCGAGCCCTGCATTGGACTCCCTGCTCAGCAAGAAGTCTGCTTCTCCCTCTCCCACTCCCCCTGCTTCTGTTCCCTCTCTCATGTTCTCTCTCTCTGTCAAATAAATAATATAAAATCTTTTAAAAAAATACTTGAATACTAAATCCAGCCCTATATTGAGTATTGGATGAATTATAAGCTGCATTTAGCAGGTTCAATTATAAGAATGAAACACAACAGATTAATATACCAATGTGCTTAGGCACTTAAAAAAAGATTTTATTTATTTATTTACTTGAGAGAGAGAGAGTGGGGCGGGGAGGCGAAGGGAGAGGGACAACAGACTCTGCACTGAGTGCAGAGCCTGATGGAAGGCTCCATCTCAGGAACCTGAGATCATGACCTGAGCTGAAACCAAGAGTTGAACGCTCAATGAATTGAGACACCCAGGTGCCCCTTCACTTTGTTACTCAATGTTCATCACTCCTTTTTTCCCGATTTTCATAGCTTAATCCACCAAAAATCTTTTTGTGGCATGAGAATGGAGCATACCAGAATGCCTAGTTGTGCCCTTTCCAGAGCTCTTACTATCTCCCCAGCTATGAATTATCTAAGAAACTTGGGCATATTACCTGACTCAGTTGTTTCATCTCTAAAAAGGGGATAATATACATAACTTTTATAATGCATGTAAAGATTAAATTACCCATGTGAAATTCTTAGACTGGTCTCTGGCATGTAGTTATAGTAAATGTTAGTTTTATTTCTGCCTGGTTTGTACTAAGCCATAAATCAGTTAAGTTTTATTTTTATTTTTTTAAGTTTTATTTTTAATTCTTGTAGTTTTTATTTTTATGTTTTAATTATTTTTAAGTCTTATTTTTAATTCTTGTAGTGTTTTTTATTTTCCACTGCGACTATGATCATCTTAAGAAAGAGTTTATCTACAACTGCTTGTATCAAAATTTTGTGCCATTTCTCTACCTCCAATTTCTACAACTTTTGAATATTGGGTACATTGATCTAACAAACCTCTTCACTGTTTAACATCCACAGGGCTCAAGGCAGAAGGAGCATGCAGAACAACAACTTTTTTTCCAACCTTTGTTTTCCTAAGACCCACTTTTCCAACTCTGTCTGAGATTTCACAAATACCCTTGTTTAGCTTACATTTTCAAGACCAAGTCACATTGATTTTCTCCAGTTCATTATTGGTAGTTAATTTCATACTCAAGTTGTGGAAATCTTAATTACTTCTTCTCCTTAAAATCTGGGATACTGCATTGTTTCTGTCAGCTCCCACTCAAGAGATTAGGGTTCTTATTCAAAAAATAGAGTTCTACCTCAATTTCACTCATAACCTTCTAAAATTACTATTACCCACCTGAATTCCCATGCTCTTTTCAGCAGGAGGAATATACTGTTACTTCAGCTTTGACCTGTTTGGCTATTTGCCTGAATTATGCTTGGATATTTCTAACCCCTAGAAGCATTCTATTGTGTGCTCCTAACAGAAACTCTTCTAACAGCTAGTCCAGCCTCCTGGCAGTGATCGTATTTTGGTAGCTAAGATGTAGGATAAAACTTACTTCTATATTTCTAAGTAAAGATTCTGTTTAGTTTGCGACTTGATGTAGTCCTCAGGTGCAGAACCCATCCTTGACTCTTTTTTTTAAGATTTTATTTTTTATTTGAGAGGGAAAGAGAACAAGCAGGAGGGGTAGAAGGAGAGGGAGAAGTAGACTCCACTGAGCAGGGAGCCCAACGCTGGGCTAGAACCCAGGACCCTGGGATCAGGATCCGTTCAAAGGCAGACACAACCCACTGTGCCGCCCAGGCAACCCTTCTCTTGACTCGTTTTATAAAAAAATATAATTTTCTTTACTCTTTAATAATTTGACTTTTCAAAAAATAGTCTGATTTTTCACATGTTAAACAGTCATTCAATATGTCCAGAAAGAAAATTGCCATAGGTATAAATGTTTAAAGTAAAACACACACACAAAAAAATAAGATGTCAAAGTGGCTTAAAAACCAAACAAACCCAACAAGACCAATTGTGTGTGCCTATGTGGAACAATAGGAGGTTTTATTCTTTGCTGATGAGAATGCAAAATAACAAATAGTTTGGAAATAGCCACTTTGAAAAATAGTTTGGAAGTTTTATACAAAGCTGAGTAAGTTCTTGCCATGATCTACAAATTATGCTCCTAAGTATTTACCCAACTCATCTGAGTACTCTAGGTCCTCAAAAACCTGCATGCAAATATTTATAGTAGTTTTATTCATATTCAAAACTCAAGGCAGCCAAGGTGTCTTCAATAGGTGAAAAAAGATCAAAATAGTGCCTATTATCTTTGGGACTTTATCCACTCAAAAGAGGTATGAATGAGGTGGCTTCCTAGGTGGCTAACATTCTAAACCTGATTTGAAATGTGTTTACCTGGGTGTATATATGTTTGTAAAAAATCCATTAATCTGTATACATAAGATTTGTGCATTTTGATGTCTATATCTTACGGCTCAATTAGAAATAAATGGAACTGGGGCACCTGGGTGGCTCAGTTAGTTAAGTGGTTAAGCCATCTGCCTTGGGCTCAGGTCATGATTTCAGGATCCCGGGATTGAGCCCCCTGCTGGGTTCCATGTTCAGGAGGGAGTCTGCTTCTCCCTCTCCCTCTGTGATCTCTCTTGCTCTCTCACAAATAAATAAAATCTTTAAAAAAAGAAAGAAATGGAACTAATTTTTTGAAAGTATTTTTAAAACTATGTAACTATTAGTATACAATTATAATTTGTTTTCATAACAAAAAGCACTATGCTTTCTAGAGAGCATTTTTTCACCAAGAAAGTATCATTTTTGAGTCTGAGTTATGACAACCATTAAACTAACAATTCATTAAACAGTTGAAAAATTACTTCATGCTGCTGTGGACATTATTGGTACATTGTGTCTAAGCCATTAGCCCTCAGTAGTAGTGTGGTGTGGGAGTGAGCAATGCATTGGATTGTAAGATTCCATAAATGGATTTGTAGTTCGAGGTCATTATAAGGAGTTTAGAACTCTTTATATTGGAATAGTCTATAAATCAGCTTGGAAACCTTTCCTCGCAACTGGTTGCTGAAATCATTAGAACAATTCAAGACTGTAATTCATTATAATTTTCATATCATTCTAGACCATCCTTTTAACTATATAAGAGTACACATAAAATAAAGAGTTAAGAAATCATTGCACCCTCAGCATATTATATATCATCAGGCCATCATGATAACGGTAAAAAATATCTAGGTTCTATAAGGTGATTGTTTGCAAATTTCTGCTAAATTGATATTTTAAGCATTTCCTCTCTTCTCACTATTCCTGTTCCTTCCTTAAAACAAATAAATAAACAAACAAAATCTTATCAAAGAATTTGGCAAAATTGGCTACAAAAACTTAACTGAAGAGAGAACAGAACTAAAAAATGACAGTCATGTGTGTGTGTGTGTGTGTGTGTGTGTGTGTGTGTGTGTGTGATCCAATTAAGGCTAACATGACCACATGACACTTTTACTGAGCTAACTTTAGTTTGACTCAGTGAAACAATCAATGGATTTTGGTGTCATAAAGATATAATCTCTGATTTATTATATCCCTTCGTTACACATAGGTTGAAAACTGTATAACAGACTCTTCGCACTCTCCTCAGTATTTTAGAAATACATAGATATTTAAAGGAATTTTGTATTTTTTCTCCAGCAGAGTTTCTCTCACCACCTCCTATGGATGCTGCTGGGTTTTATGTCATTCTCCAGGTTCACCAGCCTTAAGATAAATGTTGAGACATGTTCTACTTCACCATAATTGATGTTATCAATAGAAAGGATATTAATTCTACTACAAAGTCAGATTTTCTCTCTTCTTGATTACAGTCTAAACTTATATTTAAAAATCAAATAAACAGAAAAAAATAAACTTCATAAAAAGACAAATCTCAAAAGTATATGCTCTGCAGCAAAGATGCTGATAAGCATGCAATTAATGCTGTGACAGTTTATAACTAAACTTGAAATGGAATGGCCTGATAGTAAGCCTGATCAAAACAGAGACTATGCTGCAATCTATTCACTAAGAAATATATAAGGGAGCAAAGTCCTCCAACACTCTCATTCCAGAGTCAATGGATGAAGCTCTGGAGCTAATTGTTTTTTTCAACTCAATATCACTTTATTTAAGGACAATTATTTAAGAGGAGGAAAAAAACTATTAAAAATTATAGTAAAGTACATTATAGGTGAGGCAACAAAGATACACATGAAACTTCCTTCCCAAATAGGAAATCTAAAATCCTGTCAATTTCAAATACAATGTAATAAATCCCTAAATATGTATCTCCTCCTCTTCTAGGCTCTGATTCACATTTTCAAATCCACATACCTCATAATTTTCTAGTAGATTTTGCTGAACCCTTGTTAATTCTTTATTTGACTGTAGTACCATTAATGTTGTTTTTGATAATTTCTGTACTTATTTTAACACATCTCTTCCATTAATTGAAACCAGAGGCGAGACAAATTCAATTGAAAAGGGGGGTAAAAATAAACAAGTTAAAATTACAGGGCAGGAGATGACATGATAATGTATACTTTAGCAGGAATAAATACCATCTGAGGTAGAAATAAATTTTACAAAATTTAACTATGCATATCATTACTTTGAGTATCAGAGTTGTTCAGTAAGCATTTGGTAAATCCATGCAATGTTGATATTAGATGATTTTCTGACCCTCATCTCCATGGCAAATATCATAGAAGATTTCCATTTAGACTAGACCACATGTAAAATAAAGCTTTTGTGTACTTCCTTTTTTAACATTTGGCCTTTCTTTTTCTCTCTTTCTAGACATAATTATTCCTTTATGTTTTTTTTATTTTTTTATTTTTTTTAAAGATTTTATTTATTTATTTGAGAGAGAGAATGAGATAGAGCATGAGAGAGGGGAGGGTCAGAGGGAGAAGCAGACTCACTGCTGAGCAGGGAGCCCGATGCGGGACTCGATCCCGGGACTCCAGGATCATGACCTGAGCCGAAGGCAGTCGCTTAACCAACTGAGCCACCCAGGCGCCCCCTTTATGTTTTTTTTAAAGATTTTATTTATTTATTTGATAGAGAGAGAGCACAAGCAGGGGGAACGACAGTGGGAGAGGGAGAAGCAGACTCCCCATTGAGTGGGGAGCCTGACATGGGGTTTGATCCCAGGACACTGGGATCATGACCTGAGCCGAAGCAAAAGCTTAACCGACTAAGCCACCCAGGCACCCCCATTCCTTTATGTTTTTATACTATTTTACTCTCTTTATCTCAACTACATTTTGTGGTTCTGCTAAGTTTCTTCTTTTTAATTGAATATCAATGTACTATGAAAAAAATTACATCATGGAAGTTTACCCTGGAATGAAGAGATTGTTCTTTAACCACAACTTGTTTCCTTACCTTTCTATTTATGCCATGATCTCCTGTTTGGGGAATGTTTTCTGTATTGGGGTGGACATATCAATGGAATTTGATTTTGATTATATCCAATAAATTACTCTAAAATCCTTGGAATCTCTAAACAAACAAAAAAACCCATTCTATTTTCAAAATATTAATGGATTTTTTTTCCTAAGAAGAAATATTAAAATTTGAGAGCATTTTTGGGGTGGGGTTGGAGAGATGGGAATTAGGTGGGAGAAAAACAAAAATGATTTTTAAGTAAGTCTTGGTTGAATAAACCAAATTATTGACATAAAAGTCATGAATAACATAAAAAGGCCACTATGTAAAAATAGTGTGTTGATAAGTGTCTTTTTAAGGGGATTAGTGGGCATCTCAACAGAATTCTATGGTGCTGTAGAGTCAGTCTGAGTGTTTTTTGTTTGTGTTTTTTTTCTCCCTCTGGCTTGGGCATGTGAAAATGGGATTTGAATTTCTGCCATCAGGGTTAGGGTTACTGTACTTGTAAGTAGCGAAGAACGATCCTATAAAGGCTGAATACCATGATGATATTCAGGTATTATTTCTCAGTTTGTGTCTTAGCCCTTTGAGTTATTGAAAATGTGACTTTTGGAAGAAATAAGACATTCTGTCATTACTGGTGAAAAAAAATAATAATTATCAGGTCACGACACTTACCCGGGCTGTCATGTATAAAAAAGTTTGCTCCAGGGTTGTTTAAAAGCCATGTAAACATTTGATTAAGCCGAGGTTTTACTTTTTTAATCTCATTTATTAATTAAGAAAATGAACTTAATTTCTTCTCTGTCTCTCTTTTGCTTTCTTTTTTCTCAATTTTTACCAGCAACAGTTCTTTTCCACTCCATTATCTTCTAGATGGAGAAAGGTACCAATTATGATTCTCTTCCTAGGCAAAGGATAAGAACTTTCGTTGGAATCAGCTCACAGGAGAGCTTCTACATTATAGGCCTTTCAAAACTCATGCTTCACTCCTCCCAAACGTTTCAAAAGCCAATTAAATCGAGTACTGATTATTGTGCACAATCTAAAATATGCTCGGTGAACAGGTGATTTAGGTATATCTTTCAGGTCTAAAATGTCTTGTAAATTGCCATTTCTTGCCTTTCAACATGACCTGCAAATGTAGTGTCAAATTTGAATATTCTCACACCATTAGAAAAACTGAAAATCAACCTCAATGTAGTACTGAGAATGACAGGTCAGGGAAAACACACACACACACACACACACACACACACACACACAGAAAAATAGCCAAAGATATCTGTACCCATTTCTTTGTAATTTGTCAAATAATGCTGGAGATAAACAAGTAGAACATGTCATCAGTGGAAACCAAGGTTTTGTTTCTATTCTGTGAAAACAAAATGTAACTAAAGTTATTTGCAAAACAACTTCATTCTCTGAATAAGCTCTTGCTTTATTTTATGAGGAAGGACTGTCCAGTTAAAGAAGAAGAAATTAAAAAGCAGTAATAAGCAGTAACCTGTCCTCCAGGCAGAGGCCATCGGCACTGATGTCTAGTTGGTTCACATGTGCAATCAATATGGAAATAATTACAGCCTCTGGATTGAACTGTGAATCCTCCACCTGCTCTTAAAGGACATCACATCAATAACAGGAGGCGTTTTTGTTGTTTTTGTCAGTGGAAAGCTAAATATCTGGTAATTCTACTATCTGCAGGTGGGTAACTAGAGAACTGTGAGCCTTCCAAAGTATAGTAATTTTTTGGTTTTTTTGCCTTAAATAAAATGGGTGAGTAAAATTGAATATATTCTGTCCCATTGACACACCAATCAATCAAACATTTAATCTGCACAAATCCATGAACCAGATCCTTCTTTTCTTTTTTTTTTTTGTTTACTGAGGTAATATTTTCTATCTAACCTGTGCATACTGCTCCTGAAAAGTGAAACTCCCCTTAACATCCTTTCCTGAAATCAACCCTGCATTCATAAAGCCCACAGTTCCACTATGAACAAAAGACAAATGTATTTGGTCTTGTATTAGAAGTCCATTAAAACCTTGGGATGCCTGGGTGGCTCAGTCGGTTAAGCGTCTGCCTTCAGCTCAGGTCATAATCCCAGGGTCCTGGGATCGAGTCCCACATCGGGCTCCTTGTTCTGCAGGGAGCCTGCTTCTCCCTCTGCCTGTCTCTCCCCCTGCTTGTGTTCTGTCTCTCTCTCTGACAAATAAATAAAAAAAAATCTTTAAAAAAAAAGAAGTCCATTAAAACCTGTATGCAAACTTTAAAAAAACTTCACATATCATTTTAAGAACTCCATATTGTGTTTTTTTTTAAAGATTTTACTTATTCATGAGAGAGAGAGAGAGAGAGAGGCAGAGGGAGAAGCAGGCTCCCAAGGAGCAGGGAGCCTGATGCAGGACTCGATCCCAGGACCCCGGGATCATGACCGGAGCCGAAGGCAGACGCTTAACCATCTGAGCCACCCAGGCGCCCCTCCATATTGTGTTCTAACTGGCCTAGTGGTGACTACCAAGCAAACTTTGTGTTTTCCAATTCTGTGCCTTTGCTTCAGTGTGTTGTTCCTTCTCCTGAGTATATACTTCAATTCACTGCCCACGCAGGATCAATTTTTACCTTTACATCAAGATGTATTGTGTGACACCTCCCTGAATTTCTTCAAAAAAATGATTTTCCCTTCTGAAAAATGAGTTTGTTTTTACTTCTTCTGTGGTACTTAACATCATACTGCAGTATGAAACAAATGTTGTTGAATTCGTATTATCACCAATAACAATATTAAGTGTTATATTAAGTGTTTACTAACAGTCAACACTGCTATTGGCTTTTTATGCATAAAGTTATTTAATCAGGAAAAAAACTATTTTATCTCTATCTTGATTTTTTAAGATTTTATTTATTTATCTGGTAGAGAGAAAGAGAGCACAAGCAGGGGGAGCAGCAGAGGGCGAGGGAGAAGCAGGCTCCTCGCTGAGCAGGGAGCCGGATGCAGCTCTCAATCCCAGGACCCTGGGATCATGACCTGAGCCAAAGCTAGCCACTTAACTGACTGAGCCAGCCAGGCGCCCCTAATCTCTATCTTTGCAATCAGAAAACTAAAGCTTAAGAGATGTTACAAAAATAGTAAGGTTGGAGCCAATGATGAAGCTAGGGCTCAAATCCATGTTGGTCTTACTCCAAAGCCTAAAAATGGTGGCTGTCACAACTAACAGTAGAATCTTGGGGATTAATCTTCTCTCTTGTCCATATTTGTGATTCTCAAGCAATTAGCCTAACTATTTATATCCCCTAAGCCAGAGATTGTTAACTTTGCTTGCATAATTGAAGGACTGGGAAGTTTTGAAAATCTCTATGTTTGAATGATACCTCCACCCAGTTTTAGGGGAATCTGTGTGGCAGTGGTGGGAGACCAACATATTGTGAAGGTTTCCTGGGTAAGTCTGGTAAGGAGCCTGAGTGGAGATCTACTGCCCTGGGATTTCATTTGATATTTGTTGAACTCAATGAATGAATAAAGGTGTAATATAAATTATCTTCTTAATTGGACATAGGAACACAGTAGAAATAAGCACACATCTGTACATGTAATTGTACAGATAAGGTTTGGTTATGGCATACGTATTGTATGAATGTAGACAAAGGATCATTTATCATATTCATCTGAAGAAGTTGATTTGTTTTCTTTTCCTGCCATTCTGTTGAAGAGAGGTAGGCCAAGAATAAGTAGGGGAGATTTTGGAAGAGAGTAGGAGTGTGATCAAAGGTCTGCTTTAGGAAGAGTAATGCATTAGGACAACAATGTAGGAGACATTCAAGTGAGAGATATTCCAGAATCTCTAGTCCATAATGGCCATTGAGAAGCTATTGCATTTCCCCAGTCATGAAAAACAGAGGCACAAAATAATAGTTAAGAAGTGGGAAAGGAAATAAAAGGTAAAATAAACAGGTACTAAAGAAAATATTGATTTAAACTGAATATATTGTATATAAGAAAGGGTTTAAATGTGTGACACAGTAATCATTAAAGAATCATTGACAGAGATGAGGAAAAAAGGAAGAATTATTTATGAGACCCTGAGAGGAGAACTTATTTTTTATCTGTAGAACACCCTAAGTTCCTACATTGATCTTAATATTTTCTGAAGTTAGAGGTTATTTCCTTCTCTAAAATTAGCCTAATTTTGGGGTGCCTGGGTGGCTCAGTTGGTTAAGTGACTGCCTTCGGCTCAGGTCATGATCCTGGAGTCCCGGGATCGAGTCCCACATCGGGCTCCCTGCTCGGCGGGGAGTCTGCTTCTCTCTCTGACCCTCTTCCCTCTTGTGCTCTTTCTCGTTCTCTCTCTCTCAAATAAATAAATAAAATCTTTAAAAAAAATTAAAATAAAATTAGTCTAATTTTAGTCTTAAAAAGATAAACAATGTGGATAAGGTAAAAATTCTACTACACTAAGAGACAATGTTGCTGTTCCTACATTCATGGTGGGTTATTTATTTATTTTTTCCATATATCTGAGCAATTCTGGGCCTGACATGTAGTTCCAAGAACGACATAAACGTTTTCATCTGCAAACACCAGTGTGCCTCAAAGGGACAGTTTCAGAATTTTTGTAGACTTTACTGAGATGGACTTCATTGGCTGTGAGAACATCCATTCATAACCCCATTGTCTCATTCAAGGAAACTGTTAGTGGAACTTCTTTGTTCTTTGGTGGCAGCATTAATAAGCATCCTGATATATATATATATATAATATATATATTTATTTATTTATTTATTTATTTATTTATTTTTAAACTACATTTCTTATTGGAAAATCTCCAGAAGCATCACATATTCCACTTGTTCCAATAATGTGAATTCATATTTCTGAGAGAGGTAGACCCAGTTCTTCAAAAGACATTATACAGGAAAAAAATAGTAATAGATGCAATTTATATTCATTTCTCCTAGAGAGAAAAAAGAACAGTATAATAAATATTTTATAAAGGTTTTTAGGTCTATAAAAGAGAAAATGGACCAATGTCTCCCAGAATATTCTTACAGGTAAATTGTCTGAATGTCAATCTAATGTATGGTAGTAGCTCATGAGAGGTTAAAACCAGGGATATAAGAAATAAGTCAGTCAGGGCATCTGGGTGGCTCAGTCGTTAAGCGTCTGCCTTCAACTCAGGTCATGATCCCAGGGTCCTGGGATCGAGTCCCACATCAGGCTCCCCGCTCAGTAGGAAGCCTGCTTCTGCCTCTCCCACTCCCCCTGCTTGTGTTCCCTCTCTCACTGTGTCTCTCTCTGTCAAATAAATAAATAAAATCTTAAAAAAAAAAGAAGTCAGTCAGAGAAAGACAAACACCATATGATCTCACTCATATGTGGAACTTAAGAAACAAATCAAACTAGAAAAGGGAAAAAAATAAGAGAGCAGAAGACAAATCAAGAAATAGACTCTTAATTATGGAGAACAATCTGATGGTTACCAGAAGAGTGGGGGATGGGTTAAATAGGTGATGGTCCCAGGGTCCTGGAATCAGGCCCTGCATCAGGTTCCGTGCTCCGCGGGAAGCCTGCTTCTCCCTCTCCCACTGCTCCTGCTTGTGTTTCCTCTCGCTGTGTCTCTCTCTGTCAAATAAATAAATAAAATCTTTAAAAAAAAAAAAACTCAGCTTAGCTGAATAAAGAGTAGAAAGATCAGACGTAAAGAAGAAGTTGTACAAATGGAATATTACTGAATGAAATAAAGGTGTGTATGTGTGTGTTTGCATTGCTGATCAATAGTGTCATATAATGTGCTTAGATTAAAGAAAAAAAAACATTTTAAAAAGCGCCATTAGAGTTTTTAATCCGTAAATTTTGAGAAATCAATAGCAAACCAACAATTGCAGTGTAACATTCCTATTGTTAAGTCTTTGTAACAGATGGAACCTAATATTGGAAAAGCATGGTAGAAAACATACTATGTTAAATTTTTAAAAAAATTATTGATATCCATAATATTTCAAAAGATCCAAAGAATATCTTTTTCTAGCTTAAAAGCAATAGCAACATATTTGCATACTCCAGACCAGATATTTCTGTCTAAGCATATTCTTTTCCAAGATAAAATAGATTTTAGGGGGGTAGGTAGTTCTATGTCATAGAACAAGAAAAAATTAGAAGGGTATTATTGTCAAAAAGCACGGGTTTTTTGGGACACCTGGGTAGCTCAGTCAGTTAAGCAGCTACCTTGGGCTCAGGTCATGACCCCAAGGTCCTGGGATTGAGTCCCACATCAGACTCCTTGCTCGGCAGGAGCTTGCTTCTCCCTCTGCCTGCCACTCCCCCTGCTTGTGTGTGTTCTCTCTCTCTCTCTCACAAGTAAATAAATAAAATCTTAAAAAAAGAAAAAGGCATGGGCACTTTAAGTGTGTCAGGGTTATTCTCAAAGAGAACTGATGTAGTCATACTTACATTGTATCAGGTAAACTTTAAAGTAGGAAATAGTACAGGAAGTAGTATATTCTAAAATTAAAAAAGAGTTCATTAACATTCATCCATTAACTGGATGATTAATGATGATAAATTTCTATGTATCAAATAACATAGACACAAAATATGGCAGGCAAAAAAATCACAGCCCTTAAAAAGTGTAACTGAAAATCTACCATCATAATCCAGAAGCATTAATATATATCTTTTAGTACCTTAAAAAAATCAGTTAAGTTATGTAAGATCAAACAACAATGAACAAAATTAGCTGAATGGACCTATGGAGAAAACTTCACCTATCCATGAGAGAATATAAAATATTTACCAAATTGTCAATTTAATGGTGCATATGTTCAACAGATTTCAAAGGATAAAATCAAAGTATGTTCTTTGATCAAGATGCAAATAATCAAAATATAAATTTGAAAATGTTAAAAAATAAAGCAATATGTGTGGTGATTAACATAACAGAATAAAAAAATAAAGCAATAAAATTCTAAGTAAATCCTAGATTACAGAAGAAATAAAAGTAGTGTGTTGCACTAGTTATAATTTAATTATAATGAAAATATGACATTAACAGATGATTAACCCTAAATACATATATTAAATGAGAATGGCAAAAATCAATTACCTGGGCACCTGGGTGGCTCAGTCAGTTAAGTGGCTGCCTTGGGCTCAGGTCATGATCCCATGGTCCCGGGATCTAGCCTCAGTGCAGAGCTGCTTCTCCCTCTCCCTCTGCCTGGCTCTCTGCCTACTTGTGCTCTCTCTGTCAAATAAATAAATAACATCTTGAAAAAAAAATCAATTACCTGAGCACCCATTTCCAAAAAGAGCCGGAAACTTAAACCAAAGAAATAAGAGGAGGGGCTCAGTTAGTTAAGCATCCATTTCTTCATTTCAGCTCAGGTCATGATCTCAGGGTTGTGAGATGGAGCCCTGCGTAGGGTTCCACACTGAGGGTGGAGCCTGCTTAGGATTCTCTGTCTCTCCCTCTCCCTCTGCCCCTTCCCACACTCCTGCACTCTCTCTCTCTCTAAAAATAAAAAAAAGAGGAAAATCATAATGAAATAAGCATATAACACAATTAATAACCACCTAGAAAGCTTGAAAGTTAGAGGTGATAATGCACAAATTACCATTATCAAGAATAAAATGGGCATTACTGTAGACCCCAAATACATTTAAAACACAGTAAGAAAATATTTTGTCACTATATTTGATAATTTAGATTCAATAGGCAAATTTCCATAAAACACAATTTACTAAAATGTGAGATCTGTAGAATGAAAATGTCTTAGTAGCAATATACCTTATTAAACTTTTCATCTACACTTAAAAAATATTTTTTTCTACAAAGAAAATCCCAGGCCAAGACATCACTAATGACGTCATTCACAAATATTTAAAGAAACATATTTTACACAAATTTATACATGGGAAACTTTTAGGAAATATTTCCTACTAGATTTATTAGAGTAATATATTCTGATAATAACACTAAATGTGAAAAGATTATAAGTTAATTCTTCCCAGCACATGGATACGAAATACTAAACAATTAATAGCAAATCAAATCCAGCAATTAAAAAAAAGATAATAATCATGAGTTTTTTTAAGTATACAAGATTGATTTAACCTATGAAAATCAAACAATGTGATTTACCTCATTAATAAAATAAAAAAGAAAGTGTGATCACCTCAGTAGATGTAGTAAAAGCACATAATACAGTTTAAAACTTATTTTTGATAAAAAATATTTAGTAAACTAGGAAGAAAAGTTAACTTAAGCTGATAAAAAGAATCTATTAAAAAATCACAGCACCATTTATATTTAATGATGAAATATTGAAAGCTTTTCCACTGAGATTGAACCATGGTCAAAGAAGGCTGTCTCACTACTTTTATTTAATGTTCTAAAAGTCATAGAATATTAACTAAGGAGAGACAAATTTTAAAAGTATAGACTAAAAAAATAAAACATTAAAACTCATTGTGGACAAAATCAAGTAATTTTCAACATGACATTTCTAGTCTATTCAAGGAATATAAATATTATAAGATAAATAATATCAATAAACAAAAATACAAAATTTATATACTAGCAAAAGGTCATAAAATGAAATTTAATATAATACAATTACAGTAGCAGTAAAGACATCAAATGCCTAGGAATAAATCTAATGAAAATATAAAATCTTTACACAGAAATTTATAAACTCTTACTGAGAAAAATTAAAGACCTAAATAATGAAAAGATATACTATATTCATTAACTGTGAGACTCATTATCGTAAATAAATTAAACTTTAATAATAAAATTAATATCCCAATAAAAATCCCAGAAAAAATTTGTGATTATTAATAGAAATTTCTAAAATTTTATGGAAATGTGGTACTGGTGCAAAAATAGAACTATAAAACAGAACAGACAGGATTAAGGAAAAACTGAAAGAGGGTGGTTTAGAAATAGTCTTGGGTTCTGATTCTACCCTATGAGATCTGCAAGTTTAAACATTATACTTAAAGATTTATTGGTATAGGTATTGCATGAGGTATTCAAAAGAATATATCATTTTACATTTGTAATTGCATTTATATAGTTTAAGAGAAGTTACTTTAATTTATTATAATCAAATTCTAATCAATAAAAAGACATTTAATTAAATATATAAGTACATATTTAATAATGAATATTCTGTTTTTAAATGATAGGTAGATGATAGATATAGATGGATGAAAGATGATAGACGATAGATTTTTTTTTATAAAGGAGCATTAAAAAACTTACAAAGAGCGAGACTATTTTTGACCAATATACCTGGGAAAGTTAATATAACAATGCCAGTTAAGAACTAAGAGCAATGAGTAAGTATATGATAGCTTATAGGAGCATAGTATATGACCTCATATAAAGAAGAGTTCAGATAATAGACCTGTCACTTACCTATTGTGAGTCCTTAACCAAATCATGTAGACTCACTGATATTCAGTTTACTACTCTTTAAAGAGGGGGGAAAAATCATAGGTCTGTTCTCGAGACTGAATGGTAACACAATTCAAATACAGCCATTAATACAGGTTTTCTCACTGTTAGATGTTTATTATTATTATTGTCATTGAAATTTTCTAATAAAATGGAAATAGTCGTTAGTTTTATGGGTTAGCAAGTTTATGGAAAGTTGTTCTTGTGAAAATTATGATACTGGAGAACAAAGCAAGCTAAGTGAGGAAAGCAGAGGAGACCCAAGAAATGGCTTGTGCTGAAATGATCAATGTGACAAATTACCCAGAAAAGTGATAGAGGAAAGAAAAGTTGCACATGTAAGGTAGATGAGGAGGAAGAAAACCTCCTCTATTTGATAGAAAGAAGGTGATAATTTGTGAGAAACCAAAACAAAATAATTATAACAAAAATAAGTGCCATGGTATCTAGATATGGGAGTCCAAAATAGAGGAGTGGGATGATGATTAATAAGGAAGCAAAGTTCTGAGGAGTTAAGAAGGTGGACTTCTGATCTGGGTCTTGGGCAATGAAATGGAATAAAGATGGAGAGAAGTTGCTTTCATTTTGAGAGATGGAGTTTATTTTCCATCCTCTTAACTTCAAATTGATCCTGTGACTACCAATAAAATATATTAGGAAAGAAATTTTGGCACTTCTGTACCTAGTCTTGAAAAGGATTGGAAACGTCTGCTCTACACTTCTTGGAATGCTCAGTCTTAGAAGTCACTCTTCTTGTTGGAACCAGCTGTCATGTTGTAAGGAAGTGCAAGGAACCATAGAGAAATCCACAGGGAGGAGAATGAAGGCTCCAGTCAGCTTAGCTTCCATTTGACAGGCAGCACCAGATTGCCAAATATATATGTGGGACATCTTGGAAATAAAAGGTTCCAGTCCTACTGAAGTTGCTCAAAAATAAAGCAGAAGCAGGTTGAACCCACCAAGTCCTGTTCCAATTGCAAAACTTCAAAATCATATGAATGCCTTGTTTGTTTGTTTTAACTTACTAATTTTTGGAGAGCAACAATAAATAACTAAAACAAGTAGTAGGAGAAAGTTTGAAACAAAAAAAATAATTATAATTGATATATATATCAGCCCAATAGTGAGATACATATATTACTATACATTAAATATATATATTGAACATATTATATATACTTATAAATACATATAATATATACTTATATATACTTATATATTCATTCTCCCATGTACTAAAACAAAACAAAATAAAACAAAAAGAGAAGGTTGTAAGAAGTGGAGGCAGTGATACATCAGTTAGATACTACTATCAATAAGGTTACTCTGGGAAACAAAAATATTCACAACGGAAGGAGAGATTAAATAAAAGCTAAGTTAAGGGTATTCAAAAGAGTTTGGAAATTTAGAGAAAAAATAGCTAACTTCCACAAATTGGTTTGTTTACCTATACCTTCTGTTCACACATAAGGAACACAAATTATGATTTATGAGAGACAGAAGGTTGCTTTACATATCTACAGAAGGCTTTCCTGGAATCAATCTGGCTTTACGATAAAATTAATAGGCAAATGCCCTGAAACATTATCACATAAGTTTGAGACAGACCCATACAATATAATGCAGTTACAATCTTTCTACTGATGAATGAACATAACACTGCTGAGAGAACATCTTTCTTTACTCACCAGTGCACATAGAAATTTAAGGTGATGGGTTTATATTTTCCTTTTCATAAAAGTTTCTTTACATGAAAGCCAAATTTTTAAGGATACATATTTTAAATGCTGCCTCATTGGAGTAGATATCTCTAAAATTCTTCAAAATAACTTATTTTAAATTTTAATTAGCTTTTATTGAGTTTAATATTATATATGCATATATTATGCATATTATATATGTATATTCATATATATAATAAATATGCATATGCACATAGATTAAGAAAGACATCATTGAGGAAGTGATTTAAGTAAGATTGTAAATGATAAAAAACAAAACAAAACAAAAACATAGAGGTTCTTAGTTTGGAATATGGGCAGTTAGATATTAGTAAGCATTTAGAACAATTACAAATTTTCCTGATGAAATAATCTCATTTTTTAAAATTATATAATATATGCCAATTTTAGGAAATGTAATTTAAAATGTATTCCTTATTTTAAAATTTTTGCATACTTCCTATCATTTAACATTTTCAAATTTATTTTAAATCTCTTTATGTTGGTAATTTTGTCATGATAAAAGGATATAATAGAATATATTCTGGCTTAAAATTGAAGATACATTTTGGGGCACCTGGGTGGCTCGGTTGGTTAAGCATCTCCCTTTGGCTCAGGTCATGATCCCAATGTCCCTGGATAGAGCCCCATGTCGGGCTCCCTGCTCGGCGGGAAGCCTGCTTCTCCCTCTTTCTCTGCCCCTCCTCCAGCTTGTGCTCTCTCTCTCGCTCACTCTCTGTCTCTCACATCAATAAATAAAATCTTAAAAGAAAATTGAATATACAGTTGGATAAATGGGATTTAGAACAAAAGTAACTATGAAGGGTTAGAGTACACAAAGAACAGTGATTACTTTTCTGAATAGACAAAGGGGTAAAGGAGAGTCAATGCGAATTTTTGAGATGGCTGATTAAAAGAACATGCCATAGATATTTAGATATATATATACACACTAATTTTATTCTGTTTTTAATCTATAAACTCTATGCTTTTAAAAATATATATATTAATCGCATGTACTATGCCTTTATTATGATATAGAGGATAGATCTATATATATCATATATATGACACGTATATGTATAGGGGTAGTACATGTAATTAGTAAAGAGATAACTATTAAGTCATAATCTATAGATATATTTTTAAAGATTTTATTTTTAAGTAACCTCTACACCCACTCACAAACTAAGATCGAGTCACATGCACGACCATCTGAGGCAGCCAGGCACCCCTATATATTTTGATTGTATTTTACAATCAAGCACACATAGCCTGAGTGATCCAGAAGAATTGCAGTAGACATTTTATTTTTAATTTTTGAAGATTTTATTTATTTGTCAGAAAGAGACAGAGAATGCAAGCACAAGCAGAGGGAATGGCAGGCAGAGGGATAAGTAGGCAGAGAGAGAAGCAGGATCCCCACTGAGCACAGAGCCCCAGGTGGGACTCAACCCAAGACCCTGGGATCGTGACCTGAGCCAAAGGCAGACACTTAACGACTGAGCCCCCCAGGTGTCAGTAGACATTTAAATGTTGTATGTTGATTAATAAAGATTTTTGCGATACCAGATAAGGAAAACATAGACATCACAATAAAATACTTTGGTATGTACTACAAAACATTGTGTATTTTTTTTTACATTCTGATTATTTTTGTTTTTAAATAAATATTTTAAAATAATATAATTATTTTGAAGTTAGATTGTTGACTGCCGTAGCATCATAGATATTTACATCACTCCTTGGTATAGCAGGGATTTAAGCAGAGCTGAAACCCCAGGTAGTAGAATTTTTACTGAAATTAGAGTCAGTGAGTGGGATGGGGGTAATAAAGAAAGAAATAATTGTTTCTCATAACTCCTTAAGAAGTAGTAATTTTTGCAGAGGAAGAGAAAATTAAGGTCTTGATGTGGCAATTATATGAAAGCAGGGTAGGAAAATGTGCAACCTTATATTGAGAAGATTGAAGGAAAGTTAAATGTGCCAAGCCAATCCAAACTTAATAAAAGCAAGGAATGAAGGGCTGGAGGGTATGTTTTATTGCTTGTTAGGTTGCTTTGTTTTGAGATAAAAATTTTAAAAAATATTTGCATTTATTTTAAACTGAAAGGGAAAGAAATTAAGCTTTTTAAATTTCTGATATATGGATCAACGATACTTTATAGATAGAATTATAAGTAAATATACATGTACTGAGTGGGCATGGTCAACATTTTTTCTCTGATATAAGTGATAAAAATATTTGAAATCACTGCTCTATTCTCACACCTCTCTAGACACCAGACCCTCTGAATGCAACTTACATTTGTTATTCTTCCCTGCCTTCTTTTGATTAACGTAATAAGTAGTTGCCACCCGCTTTATCTTCCAGGACAGAGCTTTTAGGAATCTTATAGTAAAACTTCCTTTCTTTTAAACTCAGATTATTTGATGGGGAAAAGATAGTCTCTTTAATAAATGGTGTTGAGAAAACTGGATAACCATGTGCAAAAAAAATGAAATTGGACAGCTATCTTATACCACTAACAAATATTAACTCAAAGTGGATTAAAGAATTAAACATAGACCTAAAACCATAAATCTTCTAGAATAAAACATCTGGGAAAATGTCCTTGGCATTGGCCTAGCCAATGATATTTTGGATATGACTTCAAAAACATGCAACAAAAGAAAAAATAAACAAGCTGGTCTGCATCAGACTAAAAAGTTTTTGCACATCAAAAGAAACAACAAGATGAAAAGGCAATCTATAGAATGGGAGACAATATTTTTAAAGCATATATCTGATAAAGGGTTAATATCTAAAAATCTATAAAGAACTCCTACACAAGTAACAAAAATCCAACCTGATTTAAAATTGAGCAGAGGAACTAAATGGACATTTTTTTTCCCCCAAAGACATATAAATGGTCAACAGCATGAAGAGATGTTCAACATCACCAATCATGAAGGAAATGCAAATCAAAACCAAAAAGAGATATCATTTCACACCTGTTAAAACAGCTATCAACACAAAGCAAGGTATAATAAGTGTTGTCAAGGATGTGGAGAAAAGGGAATCTTTGTGCACTGTTGGGGATGTAAATTGGTCCACTGCTATGCAAAAACAGTATAATTTCTTCAAAAAATTTAAAAAAAATAGAACTACCATATGATCCAGTAATCCTATTTCTGAGTATATATCCAAAGAAAATGAAAACAGGATATCAAACAAATAAGTTCAATCCCATGTTTAATGCAGCCTTATTCACAATAGCCAAGATAGGGAAACCACCTAAGTGCCCATCAACAAATGAATAAATATATGTGTGTGTGTATTCCATATATATAATATAATATTTTATATGTAAACATTTATATATAATGAAATATATTTATATTTATATATATAAAAGAAGCTATTTCATATATATATAATGGAATCTTGTCAACTATGAGAAAAAAGGATATCCTACCATTTGAAACAACGTGGATTGATCTTGAGCTCATTATGCTAAGTGAGGTAAATCAACAGAGAATGACACTGTATGATATAACTTATATGTGGAATCTAAAAAAGCTGAACTAATAGAAACAGAATCGTGTTTGCCAGGGTCTGGGGGTGGTGAGAGGAATTGGAGAAATGTCAGTCAAAGGGTACAAACTTGCAGTTAGAGGATGAATAAATTCCAGAGATTTAATGCACATGATATACTTCAAAGTTGCTAAGAGACTAGATCTTATATGATTTCACCATGAAAAAGAAAGAATTCCGTGATGTGTAGGAGATATTAACTAATGGAATGGTGGAAATGGTATTACAGTATCTAAATGTATCAAGGCAACAGGTTGTATACCTTAAACTTGCACAATGTTTTATGTCAAATATATCTCAAAAAAAAAATTTTTTTTTGAACTAACTGATTTACCCATAAGGCAACTCTACCTCTACTCCCTAAACTGCTGCCACATTTAAAATGTGAATCAGTCATCATCTTTCACTTGGAATTTTGCTATATACTCTTAAGTGGTCTAATTGTGCCTGCCTTTGCTGGGAAATTTGGTCCATTCTCACCACAGCATCCGGGAATAATCCTGTAAAATCAAAGTCTAATTATATCACTGCATAATACCTTCTGAAGAAACCCTGTCTCATTCAAAGCAGATTTGTAAAAATGACCTTCAAGGCCATATAGAATATGACATTTCCATCATTTCTCTGATATCTGATCTTAAAACTTGGCCCTCACTCTTTCTTTTTTTTTTTTCCACTCAACAAGATGTCCTACTTTTCTTTGGATACATCTGTGTCTGCTCTCATCTCAGAAAGGACTTTGCACATGCTTTTTCTCACTCTTATCCCCTCAGGTCCCATTCCCATGACTCTTTTTTTTCCTTTAAATTTTTTATTGTTATGTTAATCACCATACATTACATCATTAGTTCTTGATGTAGTGTTCCATGATTCATTGTTTGTGCACAACACCCAGTGCTCCACGCAGAACGTGCCCTCTTTAATACCCATCACCAGGCTAACCCATCCCCCCACCTCCTCCCCTCTAGAACCCTCAGTTTGCTCTTCAGAGTCCGTCTCTCATGGTTCATCTCCCCCTCCAATTTCCCCCCTTCATTCTTCCCCTCCACCTATCTTCTTTTTTTTTTTTCTTAACATATATTGCATTATTTGTATCGAGGTACAGATCTGTGATTCAACAGTCTTACACAATTCACAGCACTCACCGTAACATATAACCTCCCCAATGTCTATCACCCAGCCACCCCATTCCTCCCACCCCCCACCACTCCAGCAACCCTCAGTTTATTTCCTGAGATTAAGAATTCCTCATATCAGTGAGGTCATATGATATATGTCTTTCTCTGCTTGACTTATTTCACTCAGCATAACACCCTCCAGTTCCATCCACGTCGTTGCAAATGGCAAGATCCCATTCCTTTTGATGGCTGCATAATATTCCATTGTGATATCTACCACATCTTCTTTATCCATTCATCTGTCGATGGACATCTTGGCTCTTTCCACAGTTAGGCTATTGTGGACATTGCTGCTATAAACATTGGGGTGCACGTACCCCTTCGGGTCCCTACATTTGTATCTTTGACATAAATACCACGTAGTGCAATTGCTGGATCGTATGGTAGCTCTATTTTCAACTCTTTGAGGAACCTCCATACTGTTTTCCAGAGTGGCTGCACTAGCTTGCATTCCCACCAACAGTGTAGGAGGGTTCCCCTTTTCCACATCCCCGCCAACATCTGTCATTTCCCGACTTGTTAATTTTAGCCATTCTGAACGGTGTGAGGTGGTATCTCATTGAGGTTTTGATTTGGATTTCCCTGAACCGAGTGATGTTGAGCACTTTTTCATGTGTCTGTTGGCCATTTGGATGTCTTTGGAAAAACGTCTGTTCATGTCTTCTGCCCATTTCTTGATTGGATCATTTGTTCTTTGGGTGTTGAGTTTGATGAGTTCTTTATAGATTTTGGATAATAGCCCTTTATCTGATATGTCAATTGCAAATATCTTCTCCCATTCTGTCGGTGGTCTTTTGGTTTTGTTGACTGTTTCTTTTGCTGTGCAAAAGCTTTTTATCTTGATGAAATCCCAATAGTTCATTTTTGCCCTTGCTTCCCTTGCCTTTGGTGATGTTTCTAGGAAGAAGTTGCTGCGGCTGAGGTCAAAGAGGTTGCTGCCTGTGTTCTCCTTTAGGATTTTGTTGGACTCCTGTCTCACATTGAGGTCTTTCAACCATTTGGAGTCTATTTTTGTGTGTAAGGAAATGGTCCAGTTTCATTCTTCTGCATGTGGCTGTCCAATTTTCCCAACACCATTTGTTGAAGAGACTGTCTTTTTTCCACTGGACATTCTTTCCTGCTTTGTCAAAGATGAGTTGACCCTAGAGTTGAGGGTCCATTTCTGGGCTCTCTATTCTTTTCCATTGATCTATGTGTCTGTTTTTGTGCCAGTATCATACTGTCTTGATGATGACAGCTTTGTAATAGAGCTGGAAGTCCGGAATTGTGATGCTGCCAGCGTTGCTTTTCTTTTTCAACATTCCTCTGGCTATTCGGGGTCTTTTCTGGTTCCATACAAATTTTAGGATTATTTGTTCCATTTCTTTGAAAAAAGTGGATGGTATTTTGATGGGGATTGCATTGAATGTGTAGATTGCTCTAGGTAGCATTGACATCTTCAAAATGTTTGTTCTTCCAATCCATGAGCATGGAACGTTTTTCCATTTCTTGGTGTCTTCTTCAATTTCTTTCATGAGTATTTTATAGTTTTCTGACTACATATTCTTTGCCTCTTTGGTTAGATTTATTCCTAGGTATCTTATATTTTGGGGTGCAATTGTAAATGGGATCGACTCCTTAATTTGTCTCTCTTCTGTCTTGTTGTTGGTGTAGAGGAATACCACTGATTTCTGTGCATTGATTTTATATCCTGCCACTTTACTGAATTCCTGTATGAGTTCTAGCAGTTTTGGGGTGGAGTCTTTTGGGTTTTCCACATAAAGTATCATATCCTCTGCAAAGAGTGAGAGTTTGAGTTCCTCTTTGCCACTTTGGATGCCTTTGATTTCTTTTTGTTGTCTGATTGCTGTGGCTAGGACTTCTAATACTATGTTGAATAGCAGTGGTGAGAGTGGACAACCCTGCCGCCTTCCTGATCTTAGGGGGGAAGCTCTCAGCTTTTCCCCATTGAGAATGATATTCGCTGTAGGTTTTTCATAGATGGGTTTTATGATATTGAGGTATGTACCCTCTATCCCTATACTCTGAAGAGTTTTGATCAAGAAAGAATGCTGTACTTTCTCAAATGCTTTTTCTGCATCTATTGAGAGGATCATATGATTCTTATTCTTTCTTTTGTTAATGTATTGTATCATGTTGACTGATTTCCGGATGTTGAACCAACCTTGCAGTCCAGGGATAAATCCCACTTGGTCATGGTGAATAATCATTTTAATGTACTGTTGGATCCTATTGCCTAGTATTTTGGTGAGAATTTTTGTATCCCTGTTCATCAAGGATATTAGTCTGTAATTCTCCTTTTTGATGGGGTCTTTGTCTGGTTTGGGGATCAAGGTAATGGTGGCCTCATAAAATGAGTTTGGAAGTTTTCCTTCCATTTCTATTTTTTGGAATAGTTTCAGGAGGATAAGTATTAATTCTTCTTTAAATGTTTGGTAGAATTCCCCTGGGAAGCCATCTGGCCCTGGGCTTTTGTTTGTTGGGAGATTTTTGATGACTGCTTCAATTTTCTTAGTGGTTATAGGTCTGTTCAGGTTTTCTATTTCTTCCTGGTTCAATTTTGGTAGTTGATACATCTCTAGGAATGCACCCATTTCTTCCAGGTTATCTAATTTGCTGGCATAGAGTTGCTCATAATATGTTCTTATAATTGTTTGTCTGTCTTTGGTGTTGGTTGCGATCTCTCCTCTTTCATTCATGATTTTGTTGATTTGGGTCATTTCTCTTTTCTTTTTGATAAGTCTGGCCAGGGGTTTATCAATCTTGTTAATTCTTTCAAAGAACCAGCTCCCTAGTTTCGTTTGTCTGTTCTACTGTTCTTTTGGTTTCTATTTCATTGATTTCTGCTCTGATCTTTATTATTTCTCTTCTCCTGCTGGGTTTAGACTTTATTTGCTGTTTTTTCTCAGCTCCTTTAGGTGTAGGGTTAGGTTGTGTATTTGAGACCTTTCTTGTTTCTTGAGAAAGGCTTGCATTGCCATATACTTTCCTCTCAGGACTGCCTTTGCTGCATCCCAAAGATTTTGAACAGTTGTGTTTTCATTTTCATTAGTTAGCATGAATTTTTTCAATTCTTCTTTAATTTCCTGGTTGACCCATTCATTCTTTAGTAGGATGCTCTTTAGCCTCCATGCATTTGAGTTCTTTCTGATTTTCCTCTTGTGATTGAGTCCTAGTTTCAAAGCATTGTGGTCTGAAAAAATGCAGGGAATAATGCCAATCTTTTGGTACGGGTTGAGACCTGATTTGTGACCTAGGATGTGATCTATTCTGGAGAACGTTCCATGGGCACTAGAGAAGAATGTGTATTCCGTTGCTTTGGGATGGAATGTTCTGAATATGCCTTTGAAGTCCAATTGGTCCAGTGTGTCATTTAAAGTCTTTATTTCCTTGTTGATCTTTTGCTTAGATGATCTGTCCATTTCAGTCAGGGGGGTGTTAAAGTCCCTCACTACTATTGTATTGTTGTCAATGTGTTTCTTTGCTTTTGTTATTAATTGCCTTATATAATTGGCTGCTCCCATGTTAGGGGCATAGATATTTACAATTGTTAGATCTTCTTGTTGGATAGACCCTTTAAGTAGGATATAGTGTCCTTCCTCATCTCTTATTACAGTCTTTGTTTTAAAATCTAATTTGTCTGATATAAGGATTGCCACCCCAGCTTTCTTTTGGTGTCCATTAGCATGGTAAATGGTTTTCCACCCCCTCACTTTCAATATGGGCATGACTTTGGGTCTGAAATGAGTCTTTGGCAGACAGCATACCAATGGGTCTTGTTTTTTAATCCAATCTGATAGCCTGTGTCTTTTGATTGGGGCATTTAGCCCGTTTACATTCAGGGTAACTATTGAAAGATATGAATTTAGTGCCATTTTATTGCCTGTAAGGTGACTGTTACTGTATATTGTCTGTGTTCCTTTCTGGTCTATGCTGCTTTTCGGCTCTCTTTTTGCTTAGAGGACCCCTTTCAATATTTCTTGGAGGGCTGGTTTCATGTTTGCAAATTCCTTTAGGTTTTGTTTGTCCTGGAAGCTTTTTATCTCCTTCTATTTTCAATGACAGCCTAGCTGGATATAGTATTCTTGGCTGCATATTTTTCCTATTTAGTGCTCTGAATATATCTTGTCAGTCCTTTCTGGCCTGCAGGGTCTGTGTGGATAGGTCTGTTGCCAATCTAATGTTTCTACCATTGTAGGTTACATATCTCTTCTCCCGAGCTGCTTTCAAGATTTTCTCTTTGTGTCTGAGACTTGTAATTTTACTATTAGATGTCGGGGTTTGACCTATTTCTATTTATTTTGAGAAGGGTTCTCTGTGCCTCCCGGATTTTGATGCCTGTTTCCTTCCCCACATTAGGGAAGTTCTCTGCTATAATTTTCTCCAATATACCTTCTGCCCCTCTTTCTCTTTCTTTTTCTTCTGGGATTCCAATTATTCTAATATTGTTTCATCTTATCGTATCGCTTATCTCTCGAATTCTGCCCTTCTGATCCAGTAGTTGTTTATCTCTTTTTCTCAGCTTCTTTATTTTCCATCTTTTGATCTTCTATATCACTGATTCTCTCTTCTGCCTCATTTATCCTAGCAGTTAGTGCCCCCATTTTTGATTGCACCTCATTATTAGCCTTTTTGATATCGACTTGGTTAGATTTTAGTTCTTTTATTTCTCCAGAAAGGGTTTCTCTAATAACTTCCATGTTTTTTTCAAGCCCAGCTAGGATCTTTAAAATCATCATTCTGAACTCCAGGTCCGACATCACACTTATGTCTGTATTGAGTAGGTCCTTGGCAGACGGTACTACCTCTTGTTCTTTTTGTTGAGGTGATTTTTTTCATCTTGTCATTTTGTCCAGAGGAGAAGAGATGAATGAGACAACAAAATGCTAACAGGTTAACAACGTTCCCAGAAAATATACTCTAAACAAATCAGAAGAGACCTGAAACCAGGGGAAAAGAAAGGGAAAGAAAGAAAAAAGAAAGAGAGAAAAAAAGAAAAGAAAAAGATAAAAACAAACAAAAACAGAACAAAACAAAAAAAAAACAGGATATGATCAAATATGATCAGGCTGGTGTATAGATCAGTGCCACACACTAGATTTTGGGTGTATTTTGGTCTGTTAGAAGAAAGCACCTCCTAAAATTTTAAAGAACAAAAGACTTATATATGTACAAAATAAGGGTTGATATGATGAAGGGATGGAATATGATTATAAAGATGAAAATTATAAAAATTTTAAAAAAGGAATTGATAAGAAGGTGTTTGAAAAAATAAAGAAGATTAAAAAAAAGGAAAGAAAGAAAGAAAAAAAAAGGGGGGAGAGAATGTGATCAGGCAGGAGATTGGAACAAAGCCATACACTAGAGATTTAAGGTATACTTTGATATGCTAGAAGAAACTGTATCTCAAAAATTTAAAGAGAGAACAACTTATATATATATGCCAAAAATAAGGGTAACTACTATGAAGGGATAGAATATGACTCTAAAAATGAAAAATAAAAATGTTTTTTTTTAAAAAGGGATTGATAAGATGTTGGTTGAAAAAGGGAAAAAGAGAAATTCAATAAAAAGTAGTTAAAAAAAATTAAGTTTGAAAGACTAATGAATCATGGTAAAAATCCATGAATTCTAGGTACAGTATTCCCCTAGCGCTGGAGTTCTCCCGTTCTCATTGGTGGGTAAACTTGGTCTTGGCTGGCTGTTTTGCTGATCTTCTGGGGGAGGGGTCTGTTGCCGTGGTTCCCAAATATCTTTGCCAGAGGTGTAATTGCCCTGCCCTTGCTGGTCTGGGCTAGGTAATTTGCTCGGGTTTGCTCTCTGGAGCTTTTGTTCCTGGCAAGCTTTCCGTTCAGCGTTGGAGGATGAGAGTGAAAATGGCGGCCTCCCAATCTCCGCCCAGGAGGAGCCGAGAACTCAGGGCCTCGCTCCTTAGTGCACCCCCAGAGTAAAGCAGAAAGTCACTCCCATCCCCCCGGTCTCCGGCCGCACTCTGTGCTCACCTGGCCTGTGACCGAGCATTTCTATCTCTGGCACCCGGCCCTGTGTGGAGTCTCCAAACCCAGCAGATCCCTGCAGTGCGCTCCTGCACTGCTCCTCCCAGAGGAGGAAGGGGAGTCTCCCCGCATCTGCTGCTTGTCGGGTCCCTGTTGGAGGAGCAGTGACCCGACTGTCACCGATCAGTTTATGGCAACCCCAAGCTGAGAGCCTGTGCCTCAGCTCCATCTCTGCAGCCTGCTTCCCTGCTCTGATACCTGGGAGCTCTGCTGCACTCAGGCACCCCCGGTCTTTCTGTGACCCCGAGGGTACCACCCCCTGCTTAGCCACTGGAGCGACGTCCCTCAGTGGAGCCGACTTCTAAAAGTTCCGATTTTGTGCTCTGTGGCTCTATCACTTGCCAGAAGCGGCCGACGGAGGCTCCCTCCCCCACCGTCTATCCTCCTGAATATCGCCTTGGATTCACTTCTCTGCATGTCCTACCTTCCAGAAAGTGGTCGCTTTTCTGTTCAGAGAGTTGTTGCTATTCTTTTCTTCGATCTCCTGTTGAGTTCGTAGGTGTTCAGAATGGTTTGATCCCTATTCAGGTGAATTCCTGAGACCAGACGAAATCCAGGTCTCCTACTCCTCTGCCATCTTGCTCCCCTGACTCTCACATGACACTTTTTTGGTGATACTTTCCCAGGTCACTCTATCTACATTATAAACACACCCACCCACCCCACCCCCCCCCACACACACACATGAGTTTGTCATTGTGCTTTGTTTTCTCTTTGAACTTTATAGCATTTAATGTTCTCTCATATATATCTCATGATAGGTGATCTAAATTTTATTTATTTTAAAGATTTATTTATTTGTTTCAGAGAGAAAGAGAGAAAGGGCAAGAGCTCGAGTGGGGGGAGGGACAGAGGGAGTGGGAGAGAAAGAGAAGCAGACTCCTCACTGAGCACAAGCCCAAAGAAGGTTTTGAACCCACGAAACTGAGATCATGACCTAAGACAAAATTAATAGCTGGATGCTTAACCAACTGAGCCATTCAGCCACCCTAGTGATAGGTGGTTTAAATTTTAGTCTGACTAAATAGGAGCTGAAGAGAACCTTCCCTTTTGATGTCATTTGTCGATATTGATAGATATGCTTTCACAATATTATGTTTCAACATTCAGTCATTGGTTTACATCTGAGAAATGTTCCCATTGCAATATTATTTTATCCCATACATGAAGAGAATGAAATGATCATTTACTATATACACAATGGTTTCATTTTGATGACTTATGGCATACTTTTGTTTCCCCTGAGATATCAGTTTTTTATTTCTTGTTACTGATTCTATTTTCCACTTTGTTTTAGGTACCATACCTGACAATTCCTGTGAATATAAAAGATCTTATTACATGTGCTTAAAACATCAATATTACAAAATTTTGTCTTTTTTTCCTATCATTTAAATTTTCTATTCATTTTCTTTTTTAATGTTTATTTTATTGCCCATTATTTAGCAACATTGACTCAAATTAACTTAAATAGACCCAAGATATACATACAAATACAATTCTTATTCCTCAAAGCCCACTATAAATGTCAACATTCATATTGCTACAGTTTGCTCATTCACAAACAGAATAAATGGGTTGTTCATTTTCTAAAAGGGACTATAAATTCATCAGAATCAAAGCCAGTAGGCCCTTTAACACGTCATTGTTAGCACAGAGCAACTGTGAGCTATTTTACTGAATAACTGATTAACCATTTTGGGATAAACATTTTTAAAGGAGATTATCATTAAAAAACCACTTATGTTAAATATAGAATGTAGGCCTCTAATTTCTTTAACTAGGAATAGCTTAAATTTTTGTGATCTATGAATTAAATTAACAGAGCAGAATGTGAGGAGAGTAATTGATTTAACTGAATTACAGAAAAAAAGAAGAAGGGATAAAAACTTGAAATTAGAACATAAAAGCTACGAGAATCCAGATTAATAAGAAATTGGCTTAAGCTTGATAGCTTTTTTTAATAAGAAATCATTTTAAGCATCACTCTTCTTTTTTTTTTTCCCCAGTACTTTATCCTCTACCAGACTGATGCACTGAATTAAGGTGAGCTTTTGGTAAATATAACATACTACAATGAATTAAATGCACTGTGCAGGAAGTGTTTGGCCAAATCCAAGCTTGTTCTGTTCAACTCATAACAGGCCATTAAGTCAAGAGACAAGATATTGAGGTAAGGAAATGGACTTTTTTCCCCAAAAACCAGTGAACCTAGGAGATGGCAAATTATTGTCCCAAAGAACCATGTCTTCTCAGCATGAAATGTTAGCTTCTTTTATGTTTGCCAAAGGGGAAGTGAGAGGAGGTTGGAGTCAAAAAGTGACTGACATCTGTAGACTCCAAGGAAGGTCGTGTAACTTCTTTGTCCTTGGTCAGTTGATCTTTGCCTACAAGAATCTGGCTACGTGGTTTCTGTACAGCTTAAAAATAGCATAGTCATTTCTGTATCGTAATTCCTTAACTTCTCACATGAGGTAGATATCAGGTAAAAAACAGTTTTTGCAAATCTTAGCTATAACACATCTGCGTGCAGGGGTCAAGCAGAAGTTTCTAAGCTATATATCATAGCAATAAGGGAAATAGAAGCAATATGGAGTCAGACATGCTAAGTGTTTCTCCCTATTACAAGCACAGAGATTATTTTAAGATTTAATTCTATCACATAATACTAGAAGAATAAATCAACAAAATAATACTAATACCATGATTAAAAATAAGAATATTTGCAAGATACCATGTGCTAGACACTGTTCTAAGCACTTTGGATTAAATGACTTAATTCTTATAGCAAACCTATGTGGTAGGTATTATTACTATCATCCTTATGTGAAAAGGAAGTATATGAGTCACATAAAATTAACACTTGCTTAAAGTTTCATATTGTTAAGTGATAGATCTTGGATTTGAATCTGAAAAAATAAGAATCTAATTCCAGAGCCTCTGCTCTTAAATGACATCTTTACTGCCTTTGAAAACAATAGGAATAACAGAAAACTTCTAGGATCAGTGCTTAGAACATTTAAAAAGCATACTGAAATTGATAAAGAAATATAGATACTGCTGATTGCTAAAATACTGCAAATGTATATCTAGTTATATGCATCTTAAATATTTTTAATTATATTTCTTATATTTTACATTATCAATACTGAATAATTTACCACAATATTTGACCTTCTGCAAGAGAGAGAAAACCTTTTTTTTCTGCTACTAACAACCATTCACCTCTCCAACTTCCCAGAATAATTTTATATACCCAAATTTGTCCAAAATGACTATAGATCATCCAATTGGCAGAGGCTAGCTGTGCACAGAAACTATGCTGGTGTGCATATGGGCATAGAGAGATAGAAGGAAATGGTTCTATTTATTTAAAGAAAGGGGACTCTGCCTCTTATCACCTCTCACCCTCAATGAAGAACTTACCAAAAATAGTAAATGTGTTGAGATGCTACTTAACATAACCAAAAAAACTTAATACCATTTACAATTCCATGAATTTGCTCTTGCTTTTTCATTTGCTTGTCATATTCTTCCCCAGAGAAGATAATATTGAAAAAGTAAAATAATTGCTGTTATTAGTCAACATTCATAACTCATTTATGACATAATTTATTGGGAGGAGAAGAGAAAATATGTAACACCTTAATCTCTTAAAGGTTATGAATTTTTCAAAAATGGAAATCATATAATTTTAATCATGTGTTCTTCATGTAGTGCATTAAATTTTCTACTCCATAGTGGTCCCCTAGTAAGTATATTTGAAGGAATGAAGTACAAGAGAATGACACATGATTCTTATAATTTGATTTAGATTGTTAAATACTCAAATATTCTCTTATACATTAACATGAACAGTCAAATTTGTCTATTTTCCATCCATGAAACCAATCATTGAACCCGTAAGTACTTCTGATCACTGAGTAGGTACTCAAGAGACTTAACTGAAAAAAGGGACCTGTAAGACCTATCTTCTGTCTAGTGAATCACATAACTAGTTTACTTGACAGTGAAAGCAATAAGGATAATATATAGCAGTATATAACTAAATGCTGATTTTTGTTATTGTTGAAGCTGTGAATGCTATAAGAATTCTGGAAATTGTTGAGGAAAATAATAACTTAGATTAACTCATTATAATATACATAAGCTATGTCATATGAGTATTTTGTTTATGAGTATTTACAAATTCAAATATATGTTAGCTTCCAAATATATACAATGAAAATAAAATTTTATTTGAATACTATTATATTATATAATATTACATAATTATATAATTATATTACATATTATAATACATAATAATATAATAATATATAAATAAAATAAATAAAATATAATAAAATAAATAAAATAAATAAACTATAATAATAATAATTATATAATTATATACTATATAACATATATATTACATAATTATATAATAATTATATAATTATATAATATTACATATTATAAATTGAGATTAAAAGAGTAATTTTTAATTAGACACTTCTACTTTTATCTTGGATTTCTAAATTCACATAAGACTTTTTTTTTTATTTACTCACGTTACTTGGCTAAATACAAGATTTTCTGGTAAACCATGACTGCTGAAATAGCTAATATTATGAATAGTTGTTAACTAAGTAAACCTCTGTATACACATTATTAGTATAGAACTCATTAAATAATGTGAAGTAAAACACTTCAGCTGATGTGAATACCAAAAAAAAAAAAAAAAAAAAGAAAAGGTCGTGGCGTCTGATACCTAATACCTTCTCTGAGTTCTATAATAAATGTTTATGAAACATGAATAATTTACTTTCTGGGTATATATATTTCTTTAACTTTGAAAAAATAGAAAGAAAAAAGCAACATCTTATTTTCAAATGTTTTAAGGATATAGGTACTTAAACACAATATTATGTAGAAATCCAAATTTTAAACAGATGAGAACAGAAACATTTTACCTCAAGACTTATTTTTGTTGCAGGTGACAGTAACTATCCTAGCTAATGTAAGCAGAAAAATTATTGAATGCATATCATTATAGTCAGCAAAATGGATAGAAAGTCAAGAAAATCAGGCTTAATAAGAGACAGGCTTCAAGAGTTGTTAGAGAGCTGAAAATACAGTCAAGGTCAAAGCTAAGGGACAAGTTGGTTGAAATATCTCCATTGGCACCACTACCACTGGACATTCAACATTGCTACTACTTGATTCTGTCAGATGACACTATTAACCAGATATGCTGCCAAAGCTGTGGATGGTTTCTCAATTCTCCCTGTGACTTTGGCTCACTTCCATAAGCCTCAAGGATCTTAAGGATGAACATCCAATGCAGAGCCCTCTTGCATACAAAATCACTGTCCCCTAGGCTGTTGTTGGGCATGTATAGGGAAGGAGTAGTGGCATTTCTTCCTCAGAAGCTATGATTCTGCCAACAAATCCCATCCAACGAGGCACTTACTTCAAAACGGAGTGGTGTTGAGATATCACATAGCAGATACAACAAATAGTGTCCACTATCTACCTGAGGATCTTGAAATTTCATAAAATAACACTTCCCATTTCTAATATGCTTTAGTTCACTTACAAAATATTTGGTGCTACTTACTAAACTAATTTTACAAATAGCTAGTGTACCAAAAACCTAAAGTGTAGAAAACGGTTTTCTGCAATATTCTCTCGCTTATGGAAAAATCAAGTTTTTTGTTTCTTGAATGTGACTTAAAAAATAATAAACGAAAAAAAAAGAAGATAGTAGGAAGGGAAAAATGAAGGGGGCAAAATCAGAGGGGGAGATGAACCATGAGAGACGATGGACTCTGAGAAACAAGCTGAGGGTTCTAGAGGTGAGGGGGGTTGGGGGATGGGTTAGCCCGGTGATGGGTATTAAAGAGGGCATGTACAGAATGGAGCACTGGGTGTTATACACAACCAATGAATCATGGAACACTACATCAAAAACTAATGATGTAATGTATGGTGATTAACATAACATAATAAAATAAAATTTTAAAAATAATAATAATAATAAATGAGTCATTGACTTAGAGCTTAAGTAAAAGATTACAAATGGTTTTTCCATGTTTCTATAGACACATCCCCTCAGAATTTGTGGAAAAAATGGAAAAGCATTACAAACTGGCTATTTATAGGGAAAGCATGCTTTTTTTTTTTTCGTAAGGAGAGAACTCTTTTGAAACACGAATAATAACCATCATCATCTCATGTATTATCTGTTTTGTAAGCTCTGATTTTCCTAAAGTAAGACAGCTGGTAGTTTCTCCATTATATTAAAATAATGTCAGATACAGACTAAATAATCACAATTATAGTACATTAATTAAGTAATATCTCTGCATGTAAAGAATTTTATGTTTCACTTAAATAAGTAATCTTTGATATGAAAGAAATTTTCATCAAAGGCAGAAATGACAGGAAGGATAGGGGCTGGAAATTATATTAAGGAATACATGAATTAGTTATGTATGTTATGTTAGTGCTATGACATTTTGTTTTTTTTGATATATAATATGTGATAGGATGTTGTAATTTATATTAAGCAGATTCCATTTGTATTCAATATTTTTGTTCCAAAAAAATGGAGCTGAAGATAACATTTTTTTAAAAATAGTCAACCAATACTTGACAGAAGAGCAAAGGCAACATCATGGTGAAAATATAGTCTTTTCAACAAATGTTCCTGAAACAACTAGATATCTACATGCCAAAAAATAAATCTAGACATGAACCTTACACACTTCACAAAAAATTAATCAAAACCCTAGTGAAAAATTCAAAACTATATAACTCATGGCAAATAACAAGAGAAAATCTAGGTGTCATTGTTTTCGTGATGATTTTTTAAAATCATTAGACTGAGCTAGACTCCATTTAAGTTAAAGTTAAGTTAAAAACTTTTGCTCTGTGAAAGATACTGTCAAGAAAAATAAAAGATAAGACATAGACTGAGAAGGGATATTTGCATCTGATAAAGTACTAGTAATTTACTATTACTATTTAGTAATAGTACTAAAGTACTATTTTCTACAACATAAAAAAAAAAACTCTAAAAATTCAATAAAAATATAACAACTCAATTAACAAATGGGCCAAAGTGGGCACCTGGGTGGCTCAGTTGTTTAAGTGATTGACTTGACCTCGGCTCAGTCTTGATCTCAGGGTCATAAGTTCAAGCCCAGCATGGAGCCTATTTAAAAACAAACAAAGGGCGCCTGGGTGGCTCAGATGGTTAAGTGTTTGCCTTCGGCTCAGGTCATGATCCCAGGGTCCTGGGATCGAGTCCCGCATCAGGCTCCCTGCTCCTTGGGAGCCTGCTTCTCCCTCTGCCTCTCTCTGTCTCTCATGAATAAATGAATAAAATCTTTAAAAAAAAAAAAAAAAAAAACGGGGCCAAAGACCTTAATAGGCATCTCACCAAAGAAGTTATATAGAGGGCAAATAAGCATATGAAAAGTTGCTCCACATCATGTTTTCAGTGAAATACAAATTAAAATAACAATGAGATACCACTATACGCAGAATGACTCAAATCCAGAACGTCAACAACAGCAAGTACTGACGATGTAGAGCAACAGGAAGGTTCATTCATGGCTGGTGAAACGCAAAGTGTGATAGCCACTATAAAAGCTAGTTTGGCAGTTTCTTATAAAACTAAACACACTCTTACCAGATGGGGAAGTAGTCACACTCTTTGGTACCTACACAAAGGAGTTGAGTCCTTATGCCTGCCCAAACCTGCACACAGATGTTTATAGAACCTTTCCTCATAATTGCCCAAACTTGGAAGCAATCAAGATGTCCTTCAGGAGGTAAACAGATAAATAAACTGTGGTACATCCAGACAATGGGATGTTATTCATTGCTAAAAAGATAAGCTTTCAAGCCCTGAAAAGACATGGAAGAAACTTAATTACATATTACTAGGTGAAAGAAGCCAATTTGGAAAAAGCCTGCATACTGTATGATTCCAACGATATGACATTCTTTTTTTTTTTAAGATTTTATTTATTTATTTGACAGAGAGGGACACAGCAAGAGAGGAAACACAAGCAGGGGGAGTGGGAGAGGGAGAAACAGGGTTCCCGCTGAGCAGGGACCCTGATGTGCGCTGGATCCCAGGACCCTGGGAACATGACCTGAGCTGAAGGCAGACACTTAGCGACTGAGCCAACCAGGCACCCCATATGATATTCTTGAAAAGGCAAAGTGATGGAGATAGTCAAAAGATCAACGGTTGCTAAGGATTGGGATGGGTCAGAGGAAGAATAGACAAAACACAGAGGATTTTTAGGTCAGTGAAATTACTCTGTATGATACAATAATGATAGATATATGTCATTATATGTTTGTCCAAACCATAGAAACCTCACCCGGCCCAGACACGGACAGGATTGACAGATTGATAGCTCTTTCTCGATTCCGTGGGTGGTGGTGCATGGCCGTTCTTAGTTGGTGGAGCGATTTGTCTGGTTAATTCCGATAACGAACGAGACTCTGGCATGCTAACTAGTTATGCGACCCCCGAGCGGTCGGCGTCCCCCAACTTCTTAGAGGGACAAGTGGCGTTCAGCCACCCGAGATTGAGCAATAACAGGTCTGTGATGCCCTTAGATGTCTGGGGCTGCACGCGCGCTACACTGACTGGCTCAGCGTGTGCCTACCCTACGCCGGCAGGCGCGGGTAACCCGTTGAACCCCATTCGTGATGGGGATCGGGGATTGCAATTATTCCCCATGAACGAGGAATTCCCAGTAAGTGCGGGTCATAAGCTTGCGTTGATTAAGTCCCTGCCCTTTGTACACACCGCCCGTCGCTACTACCGATTGGATGGTTTAGTGAGGCCCTCGGATCGGCCCCGCCGGGGTCGGCCCACGGCCCTGGCGGAGCGCTGAGAAGACGGTCGAACTTGACTATCTAGAGGAAGTAAAAGTCGTAACAAGGTTTCCGTAGGTGTAACACCAAAAATTAACTCTAATTAAACTGTTCAAAAGCGTACCACTCTGAAAGGGAATGTTGACTTGGGGAAGGCTATGCATATGTAGAGGCAAGGAATATAGGAAATGTATATACCTTCTGTTCATTACTGTTGTGAAACTAAATTGGGGGCATTTCCTTAAGGGAAGAATGCAGTGATTGAAGTGGCAAAATGAATGGCATCACTGAAGTTATAATGTACGAAAACAGTGTTGTATCGCTAAATTGTACACCTGAAACTAAGATTACACTCTATGTTAACTAGCTGGAATTTAAATAAGAACTTAAACAAAGATTAGATGACATTACTACATTTCAGAGATATATGTGTTTAAATGAAGTATATGAATAACAATAGAATGCATGAGGGTGTCACTATCTCCAGTTTATGGAGGTTTCTAAACTTCTGACTCAATCATCAACAACATTGAGTGGCTCCCATGTATCAAGCACTGAAGTTGCAAACAGTTAAACACACATAGATTTTAATAGATAAGGATTTATACTTCTCATGGTTCTTCATGCAGTCTTAGCCCTTATATAAAGGAGAAAATATGTTTATGAAAAAATAAAGTTTTATTTCCACACTGTAGATATTTAATACTTGCTGCATTTGGAATCAGTGCTGATATGGCTTGATGAATCAGTTATTTCCATATGGATTTAAAAGGACAGTCTGTAAAATTTGACAGTGTGAGTCTTTCTTAATAGTGAAAATCTAGAAAGAATTACAAGGAAACAACATTCAAGTATAAGATGCCAAGTCATATCATGTCTATTTCTATAAGACCATGAGAAAAGTAACAAGCCATATTTACAAATTGCATATTTACACTTGTTCTTTCATGCTGAGTACTTCTGATAGGAACAAATGTTACATTCAACACTTATTGTTTCCCATATCAAACTACGTTTCTGACCTTATCCTTCAGTACATAATACCAGGACAAGCAAAAATAATAAAGTGAGTCTAAAAAAGTGGTAATTAGACCAGTAATCCTATTTTAACATATTAAATTAATGTTATTTAACTGCATGAACTATTTTGTTAAATAGATACTCTAAGTTAAGATAAATAACACTAAAAAAAAGGTTACAAAGACAAAGATCTACAGAGGGATGTCATATTATTTGGAAAATAGTTCAGAGCCTTTGAACAACTTTGTTCAATTCATAGTCATAATCAATAACATTTATGGATTGTAGTTCTTTTCAGTCTGGCAGATACTTTTGTGGGGGAAACTGTTTTAGTAATGTGGTGCTATGTACATGGCAGAAAAGTAGGGAAGGTGAGGGGCAAAATGTATGAATGATTAAGACTATGAACTCTGGTGGTCACCTCCTCAGCAGACATACAAAAATTGTAATGATACAGAAATTAGCATGGACCCCACACAGGGATGTCACTGCACATTTGTGAAGCATTCCATATCAAAAAAGAAAAAAGGTGGGCTCCAGAGATTTTACACTTGAGTAGAATTCAAGGTGCATAATTCTGAGCAATTTATATAACTTTTCTGCACCTCTGTATCTGTTTCTTCATTTGTGACAATGGGTCAACAATATTTCCTTTGTCACAGGACTTCTGAATATGAATTGAATTAATATCTCTTAGGGCAGTACTTGTCCTTTAGTAAGTGCTAAATAAGTGTTTGCTTTATTATTAAAGTGAAGTCGAAAACCTCTTTCCAACCTCCTTCTCCTTTTCTGTCATTTCAACGAGAGTGAACTTCATTCCCAGCTCACAGGTGCTCAGAGCCTCATCCTGCTCCAGCATGACCAAGACAACCAATCTTGATTCTCTAAAGAAGCTTCATCCTCCACAATGCTCTCTCCACTTGTGTTCAAATCTTTCAGGAGCCTGGCTTTCGTCTAGCTTTGATTCTGGAAAAGCCTTCATGATAAATTCAGTGAAGTCTCTTATTTGTTAATTGTTCACTGTATGAACTTCCAAAAATCAGTACTTGTCAGTACAGTCACTACCTGCATGTTGATAGATATATCTAATCACCCAATGACAAAAGAAAATTGAGTTGGGTGGAATTGGTTCTGCAATACAGCCCTTTTGCCAAAGCGCAAATACTTTGTAGAGTTTGCTCTGTCTGTTAACTTTCAAAGCCCTTTTTACAGGTAGCTGCCTGTTCCCTCTTATGTAAGTCCAAACCTCCCTCTTAGTCTTTGACAGTGGGTCCTGTTTCATCCTGTTGAAAATTCTGTTAGCCTTACACTGGAATGAAGTATAAACATACTTACAGTGGCTTGTCTTTGCTTCTTGCCCAGTGCTGCAGTACCTAATCATGTAAGGACACTTGTTTATTTTATAAGCACATGGAAATAAAAAAGTCCTTGTCTTAATGCTTTCTACAAAAGAAACAAATGCTCTGGAAAAAAAAGGAATAAAAATTTCACGTGAATAAAAATATCATCAGAGAGCAAGAGGTTTTAGAGGAACATTCAACCTGCTCTGATAAACAAGTGTTGTCAAAGAAAACATGTAATTTAATAGAAATATGATAGCAAAGACCAACTGGCAAATGATTCTTAAGAGAGAATATTTCTTGACATTTAGGAAAGTGCAACTTTCGGAAGTCAGTTTTCATGTAGTCACATATTCATTTTTAAGGTAATGACTAGTAAATTACAGTGACCCTCTATCTCATCAGACACTGTTCCTTTCCATAACTGATCACCTCTTCTTTCATATGTTTAGAGCTGGATTCTACATATATGCAACTCCTGAATGTAAAACTCCAGAAAAGAATAGTCCAGGGATAGAAATGGATTCTAGTACAAACTTGATTTTTAAAGCTTCGTTTATTGCAAATATACCACAGAAGGGCCAAAGGCATTATGGAAAGCATGTTTTCTATAAGTTAGTTTCAGTAGCTGTGCAAGTCTGTTTATCTGGCTATCTATAAGAGATATAATTGCTAAATCAGGTGTCCCATGTCCTAAAGCATTTGAAATACAAAGAGGATAACTCTTTTCAAAAATAATGAAAAATAAACATTTTAATTTCACTTGTTTTTGTATGAAATATTAGAGTTAGGAATAGCAAAGAAGAGGAAAATGGTGGGACTTGTTGAAATTTTACTTGTAGGTATTGGACAAATAAATAAAGAAGGTGTGTGACCATATATGTGTATGAAACATATTCATACAAAATCATAAAAACTCAGCTGAAATGTTTAAAACTCAATGTAACTTCCAATATAAATGATTTTTATTAAAATGTATTCCTGATTTCCCTTTTCCCCCTCTAATTTAGGACATAGCACAAATTCCTACTGAAATGAAGTTAAATCAGAAGTTTATTGTTCGGAGACATTCAGCTCTTGTTTTCTCTGCTGACACCACAAATATGAATAATGACAAGACCAGTGATGAGGTTGTTTTTGTGATGCAAATCTCTATACTATAGTCATCATGAGTTCATTTCACAATTCAGTTTCTTTCTCTAGCAAGCCACTATAATGAGATCCACTGTGCCCTTTCTCTAGACTGGAAAGTAAAATTCCAGTGGATCACAGCATGTTTGATTTGGGTCCTTCAGCCATCCTGGTCATCAATGCCTAAGGACTGCAGATTCAAGCAGAGTTTGCATCTCTTATTGTGATGGTCAAAATGAGCAAGACGACTCCACTGTGGTTTCGTTCATTTTAAAAATGTTGAAAATCTGCCAGTTTATGTTTTTGGAAGAAAATATAGGTCAAATTTCAATACAACTAGATTCACTTCATAATAATCTATTTATCTTTTTATACCAACACACTTATTTCATCTATTAAGTGAATTATCACATAACCCCCTCCCCACCTACTTACCTCCCCCTTAATCTTCCCTTTGGAACTAATCTCTACGACATTATTTAATAATTATTGATAAACAATAGTTTTCTCAACTATATTGTGATCTCTTTGGGGTCTGGGGTTTTAGGACTGGCAATATCTACAGAACTGGAAAAGTGTTTGGGATATAACACATATTCATAAATCCACTCCCCACAACAAGTAATAATGTATCAAATGTATTACAATGCTAATTAAAAATAGCATTTGCTTGTATTATACTGCATTATAATGTATTATATGTGTTATATATATTATACCAGAAGAATTCAATCTTCTAGTCTTTGCCAATGTCTATATAAGGCATGTGAAAAAGAGCTTAAAGCAAATACTTGGACAGATAATTTTTCAGTGCAATTGATCACAGAAAACATTTTTGTCAAGCAATTTGTGGGACAATAATTCTGCAGAACATGCTTCAGGATATGCTCATCTGAACACTTATTAGTAATATTCATTTGGATCATGTTGCACATAACCATGAATTATATGATCAAATATTCATTTAACCTGTCAAATCATTAAGAGAAATATACTCACTTTCTTTTTCTCTCTTTTCTTTTCTTTCTTTTCTTTCTTTCTTTCTTTCTTTCTTTCTTTCTTTCTTTCTTTCTTTCTTTCTTTCTTTCTTCTTTCATTCTTTCTTTCTTTCTTTCTTTCTTCTTTCTTTCTTTCTTTCTTTCTTTCTTTCTTTCTCTCTCTCTCTCTTTCTTTCTGAGAGAGAAAAAGAGTGGGGAAAGGAGCAGATGGGGAGGGCAAGGGAGGGGGAAAGAATCTCAAGCAAACTCTGCAGTGAGCACGGTGTCCAGTGTGGGGCTCCATCTCACAACCCTGAGATCATTACCTGAGCCAAAACAAAGAGTCAGACGCTTAGTCGACTGAGCCACCCAGGCACTTCAAGGGAAATATACTCTTATATGTGTTTCTCTATGTGTTACACACACTCACCCATAACCCCCACACATGCATACAAAGATAGTAAAGGGCTTTACAGAGATTGTTAATCATGGTTTACACATGGCAATTGTGTGTGAAATTTTGGAAATCATCTGATTACTGTGGTCATTGCTTAGAGAACTATGATATTTGATTATGAAACATGCTACAGAAATTATTTTAGATCCCAAATTTATCTATTGACTATGGCTTGTCTTGTTTTTCACATTTTTGAATCCTACCTCTTTCTTTTCTATATTTGAAAAAATTTTAAAAAAAGGTTATTGCCACTTTCATTTCTATTGATTAAAGGATATTCTTCTCCATTTGAACCCCCCCAACCTCTCTCTCTTCTGTATGCCTTGTTTCTTTACTTTGTTCTGCAACAATAAGTCCCCAGTAAGCAGACTGTTCTCAGAAATAAGACTACATCATCAGGGTTACTAGTGGCAAAAAGAAAACAAATGAACATAAGCAAGTTTAAGCGCCATTAGAATCAAAGGGGAAAATCAATGCAATGGAAAGAGAACAAAGTTACAGAAGAATGAGGTTGTATCTTCCAACTGTACACAAAGTAGCATAAAAAGAAACAGAACACTAGATTATAAATTTGAATTGATGTCCAGACATGAGAAGTAATGTGCAGAATGAAGGCAACTAACTGGATAATTGGAGCAAAACCAAACTATTTTGCCTCAAATAAATAATCACTTCACTTGAAAGTAAATTTAGACTTGAATTATGCTGAATAGTCTGATAAAATTATTCATATATCTATTGTAGGAGTGGGAGGGGAACTTTGTCTCCAAGGGCCTGCCAGAATTGAAATGACAGATTTTTTCAAATTCAGGAAGTGACACGTGGGAAAACTTATCTATTAATGACCATATCGTTGTCATTTTTGTTATTTTACCCTTGCCCTGACTATTTCTCACCTTTCTGTCAATGTGCATTCTAGTTCTGTTTATCTTCTGCCCTTCCTATATTAAGCAGTTGGGAAATCTGGAGATCTGGATAATTCTTTTTCTTGGGGGATGGTTATTTCATTTTGGGCTGTCCAACATATCTGGCCATCAATAATAATGAGAAATGACATATATTGATTTCCTGATCTGGACTAGATGCAATAAGCAGAGCTCCAATCCACACAGAAACAATCAGGGCAATAATTATTCTTGCAGTTTCAGAAAGAAATGGAAGCTCCAATAACATGAATAACTTACCTGAGGATACACAATTAGGCCGAGACCAAGTTGGAATTAATTTCTACTATGGTCTTACCCTAAAGCCCATGGTATTTCTATCTGATACTATTTTATATTAGTTCTATGACATCATTAAAAAATATCTTAGCTTGTTTTCCCATTAGAGAAGGTATAAAAAATTGAAACATTTATTTTTTGGATCAGTGGCTTTCAAACATTTTTTTAAATGTTTGTATTAAAAACAAAAGGAGCACATTCCTTAACACATTTTTATTTTTCTCCAGCAGGAGCCATAGAGATCATTTTAAAAGTAAATCAGATTGTTTCATTACCGCACCTACTCAGAAGCCTCTAATGACCTATCACTTGACTAATATCCAGAATCCAGGCCATGTCAGAACACTCCTCATGATCTGGCTCCTATCCTTCTGGCCTCCCCCTTCTATTTCACAGCTCCCACCACCACTCCTATGTTCTAGCATTTTTCTTTTCCTCAGATGTGCCATGACTTTTGATGTCATAAAACCCCTTCTTATGGGTAACCTATTTACCCCCTTTGGCCTCTGCTAAATAAAATAGTATTTTTTTCAACACACCTCTACCATGTTCTATCCACTTTCTCTGCTGTATTAGCTTTCATTGTACTTATCAAAATATAAAATTAAATTACCCCTCAATTGTTTGTTTCCCTTTTTATGAAACGTAGACACAAAGCAGATCTTTTAAAAGATGTCTTTGCCTATTTCTTTTATCGCTGGTTCCCCAGAACCCAAAGTGTGCCTGCATATAGTAGTTGTCTAGTAGTTATTTCTTGTATGGATAAACGTAAAACTGTTCTTCTTGGGGCACTTGGGTGGCTCAGTCATTTAAGTGTCTGCCTTTGGCTCTGGTCATGGTCTCGGGCTCCTGGGATAAAGCCCCATGTCGGGCTCCCTGATCAGTGGGGAGCCTGCTTCTCCCTCTCCCTCTGCCCCTCTCCCCTTCTTATGGTCTTTCTCTCTCAAATGAATAAAAAAATCTTAAAAAAATACCTGTTTTTTCTTATTTTAAAGATTAATATAACAATGCTTATTTCTTATATTTTAGATAAAAGTAATAGAAATTCTAATATTATTTTTATACTCCCCATTGAATTATCACACATTCCCATGGGAGGGAACACTTTATTTTGAAGAACATTAATTTGAATTTTTGAAATATTGTAAGCTAGTAATGATGTTAATATGACTTCTCCATAGTCCTCTTTCTCTTTCAAATTGGAAACAATTGACATGTAAGCTTAAGTCAGAAGATGAAAAATCAATTATCATTTTTTCTCCAACAAAGCTAGACAAGCCTCAAATCACCTGCTAGGATTTCACCCCAGAAACAAACAGACTTATCCAGTCTGATCTGGACCACAGAGGCTGCCCTATCAAGTAGATAATGTGTGTAAACTTTAGAACATGGAGAAGAATGGATGCTTATCCTATACAGGGACGCTAATACCAAAGACAAAGTAAAAAAATAAAAACAAACAACAACAACAACAAAACTTGAGCCAGGAATACCAAGAAATTACTCCAAGGCTCTGCAGTCAGGAAGACCACCTCCTTTTTCCTACCGAGAAGTCGGTGAAGAGGTGGAAATAGTCTAGTAGTTAATTGTGAGGGAACTCCTTCCACATGGAAATGAAACTACAAAGAAGACATTGGTTTGTGTTTCCTTCATTAGTTTAACTGAAGTATCAGGCATCTGCTTAATGGCAGTTGGGGCTGTTGCTCTCTGAAGTCCTATTGGATTAGGGCCCCACTCTTAGAACCTATTGAACTGTTATTACCATTTAATGACCTTCTCTCCAAATAGAGCCACATTGGGGATTAGGGCCTCAACATATGAGTTGTGAGGAGAACACAATTCAGTCCATAACATAGTCCAAATATTAAGATACTTTATAAATAAAAAGACCAGAATTTTTACATCAAAATTGAAACTATTAAAGGGAAAAATACTCTCCAATTTCATAAACTACATTGTGACAGGAGAGATTGTGAAAGTCAAGAATCTTCCAGGAATTTCCACCTGAGTTGTATCTCACTAGAAAAGTGTGGTTTTTTTCAGGATTTTAGAAATCGTATTAGTTCATCATTCATTATCAGGATGGTAAAAGCCAAAAACTTAATAGAAAATGTAGCGTTACCCAAAACTGGCCCCAAATCTACAAATTTTAAATTTAAGTAAAACATTAGCCTTTGAAGAAGTTACCAAAGATAATACGGTACTTAGTAGCCAGCACTTAGTGCTTCTAAGAAAAATTTCAATAGAAACTGAGGAAGTAGGGGTGCCTGGGTGGCTCAGTCGTTAAGCATCTGCCTTCAGCTCAGGTCGTGATCCCAGGGTCCTGGGACTGAGCCCCGCATCGTGCTCCTTGCTCAGCGGGAAGCCTGCTTCTCCCTCTCCCTCTCCCTCTCCCACTCCCCCTGCTTGTGTTCCCTTTCTCGCTAAGTCTCTCTCTGTCAAATAGATAAATAAAATCTTAAAAAAAAAAAGAAAGAAAGAAACTGAGGAAGTAGAGAAGCTGGAGAAATTCTTGGTTTAATCTTCAGAATGCCATCTTATTGTTGAAAAAAAGGAAGGAAGAAAGAAAGAAAGAAGAAGGAAAGAAAGAAAGAAAGAAAGAAAGAAAGAAAGAAAGAAAGAAAGAAAGAAAGAAAGAAAGAAAGAAAGAAAGAAAGAAAGGAAGGAAGGAAGGAAGGAAGGAAGGAAGGAAGGAAGGAAGGAAGGAAGGAAGAAATAGAGAGAGAGAGAAAGAAAAAGGAAGAAAGAAAGAAAAAGAAAGAAAGAAAGAAAGAAAGAAAGAAAGAAAGAAAGAAAGAAAGAAAGAAAGAAAGAAAGAAAGAAAGAAAAAAAGAAAAAAAGAAAGAAATTAATTTATAAAAAAAGTGGATAAATTATATCCAACATATATATCCAACATGAGGCTGGGGAGAGGCAGACAGAACATCACCTGCGGCAATGATCGCTCTCTACTATATACTTACTCCAATGTGGAATTTGGTTTAAAGCTTTTATAAGATCCAGGCAAAACACATGTGTTAAAAATACTTCTTGGGTGGTGCTGTGTACTTTATGTTACAACACATCAAGCGGCGTATGTCAGGTTATTCCACCACTAGTACTGTTAGGCTTTATCATTTAGTTAAAGTAATGATGCCTAGTACCTACATTTAAAATGTAAGCTTTCAGGCTCCTGGGTGGCTCAGTCGTTAAGCGTCTGCCTTCAGCTCAGGTCATGATCCTAGGGTCCTGGGATCGAGCCCCGCATCGGGCTCCCTGCTCAGTGGGAAGCCTGCTTCTCCCTCTCCTCCTTGCTTGTGCTGTCACTGTCTCTCTCATATAAATAAATAAAATATCTTTAAATAAATAAATAAAAAGTAAGTTTTCCCTTACAATGAGGAATCAAATGTTAGTACCATTAGCATATCTGCCCCCAGGCAAAAAAAAAAAAGTTTTACTAATTGTTAATTTGGTTACTAATTTGCTTTAATTACCTTTTTTCTTTTTCACTTTTGTCATTAGTTATAGTGCCTTGGCATTTCTTTTTTCTTTTTTTTTAATTTTATTTATTTATTTGAGAGAGAGAGACACAGTGAAAGAGGGAACACAAGCAGGGGGAGCAGGAAAGGGTGAAGTAGGCTTCCAGCAGAGCAGGGAGCCCGATGTGGGGCTCGATCACAGGACCCTGGGATCATGACCTGAGCCGAAGGCAGATGCTTAACGACTGAGGCACCCAGGCGCCCCAAGTGCCTTGGCATTTCTTATTCAGCTTATTTTTGATTTATTATTCCCCTTTTATTTTTAGTTTGATTACTGGTAGTATATTAGTTATATATTACAAATTAACTCTAATCCAAAATGCGATGCCTTAAAACAGCAAACATTTATTTTTTCATAATATTTGTGTTCAGGATTCACCCAAGCATAGATACTTCTGGCACAAAGTGTCTCGTGAGATTACAAGGAGGGTATTGGCAAGGTTTGTGGTCTCATCTAAAAGCTTGATCACACAAGGATCAGCTTCCAAGCTTATCGAATGGTTGGTGGCAGGATTCATTTCTTCCCTGGGAGTTGGCTGTTGGCTTCCTCAGTTTGCTGTTATGTGGTCCTTTCCAAAGCGTAACTCACAGTATGGCAGTCGGCTTCCCTTAGAAATGAGCCAAGGGATCATGAAAAAGTGTACCCAAACTGATGTTGTAGTACTGCTCAAACCTAACCTCAGATATGGTGCTCTGTCACCCCAGCTACATTTGTTAGAAATAAATTATTAAATCTAGCTCACACTGAAGAATAGCAAATGCAAGAGTATGAATACCAGGAGGTAGGGACTCTTTGAGAAGCTTCTTACCGTAAGTGGTTTGTTAGTTTTAAAAAAATATGTATCTCTATATAAAGTTTAAACATATATATTTTATTTAAATTATTTATTTATATATTTACCTACTTATGTATATTATTTAAATATATTTTATTATATATTTTTAACACTTGGACATCAGTGTTTATTGCAGCTATATTCAAAATCACCCCAAATTTCAACTGGTGAATGGATAAATGAACTCTGGCACATCCTTACATTCGAATACCATTCAGCTATAAAAAGGAAGATGCTACTGATAGTGATATGGATGAATCTCAAATGCATTATGCTAAATTGCAGAAACCACATTTAAAGGGTGGCATTCTGTATGATTGCATTTCTTTTTTTTATTATTTTATTTTGTTATGTTAATCACCATACATTACATTATTAGTTTTTGATGTAGTGTTCTATGATTCATTGGTTGCATATAACACCCAGTGCTCCATGCAGTACGTGCCCTCTTTAATACCCATCACCAGGCTAACCCATCCCCCCACCCTCCTCCCCTCTAGAACCCTCAGTTTGTTTCTCAGAGTCCATAGTCTCTCACGGTTCATCTCCCCCTCCGATTCCCCCCCTTCATTTTTCCCTTCCTGCTACCTTCTTCTTCTTCTTTTTTTTTTTAACAAATAATGTATTATTTGTTTCAGAGGTACAGATCTGTGATTCAACAGTCTTACACAGTTCACAGCTCTCATCATAGCACATACCTTCCCCAATGTCTATCACCCAGCCACTTCATCCCTTCCACCTCTCTTCCACCCCATTCCTTCCATCTCTCTCCCTCCAGCAACCTTCAGTTTGTTTACTGAGATTAAGAATTCCTCATATCAGGGGCACCTGGGTGGCTCAGTCGTTAAGCGTCTGCCTTTGGCTCAGGTTATGATCCTGGGGTCTTGGGATCGAGCCCCACATCGGGCTCCCTATTCTGCGGGAAGCCTGCTTCTCCCTCTCCCACTCCCCCTGCTTGTGTTCCCTCTCTCGCTGTGTCTCTCTCTGTCAAATAAATAAAGAAAATCTTTAAAAAAAAAAAAGAATTCCTCATATCAGTGATATCATATGATGCATGTCTTTCTCTGATTGACTTATTTCTGTTAGCATAATACCCTCTAGTTCCATCCATGTCATTGCAAATGGCAAGATTTCATTTTTTGATGGCTGCATAATATTCCTTTGTTTATTATATATATTTTAAGTATGGCTTATTTATTTATTAGGCCTGAATATATTTGTGTTCTATTTCTTTTTTAAAATATTTTATTTATTTATTTGAAAGAGAGAGAGAGCACAAGTAGGCAGAGTGCTAGACAGAGTGAGAGGGAGAAGCAGACTTCCCACTGAGCAGGGAGCCCGATGTGGGACTTGATCCCAGGACCCTGGGATCATGACCTGAGCCTAAGGCAGACTGCTTAACCAACTGAGCCACCCAGGCGCCCAATATTTTTGTTTTCTTACTCACAAATGTCTTCTACCTTTATTATTTGCTGCCTTCTCTTTTTATCTGTTACTTTTCTAACTTTTCAGTTGGATATTTAATTAACTTTCATATTTTATTTATTTATTTATTTATTTTTAGAGATTTTATTTATTTATTTGAGAGAGAGAGAATGAGAGATAGCACGAGAGGGAAGAGGGTCAGAGGGAGAAGCAGACTCCCCGCTGAGCAGGGAGCCCGACGCAGCACTCGATCCCGGGACTCCAGGATCATGACCTGAGCTGAAGGCAGTCGCTTAACCAACTGAGCCACCCAGGCACCCTCATATTTTATTTTTATGAATAAGAGTATTTAAAGATTTGAATATTTCTTCTGTTTACTATGTTACTTTATTCCACATATGATATCTCATATATTTTTATACATAGTATTTTCATTATCATCATTTTATGAAAGAATCTGAATCCAGCAAAACTGCTTTCTGCACAATCTCTCCCTGTGTCTGCACTATTGTAACCTCAGAAAAGTGCCTATCTGATCTACTATACTTATTTCATTATTTACATGCAAAGTGAAAGTTGTAGAATCCGTTCTCCTTTTTAACTTGTATTTGGGAACTATGCGTAGAGTGGCCAGATGTCCCATTCTGTCCAAGGCTGTGTTGGTTCATGATCGCTGTCTCAGAGTAATTACTGATATCATCTCCTTTGTTCTAATAAATGATTTGTTTGTATGCTAAGTTTACCTCATACCAGCAATGGTGTTATTTGCCTCCTTACTGTGTGTGTGTGTGTGTGTGTGTGTGTGTGTGTGTTTGGTGAGAGAGAAAGAGAGATTTCAACTTACCCAGGTACTATTTTCTCATAGGAATATGAAACCCCAAAAATCTTTATAATGTTTCAAGATGAAAAAACAAACTTCTAAGGAATCAGTTTCTGGATAACATTTGATAACTTTTTAAAGAGCATTAAGTGAAATTAATTTAGACTGTGTCCTAGTTGAATATTCTTTATCACTAATGTGTTTTAATATAAATGACTCAGTATAAGAAAGTGATTAAGGTCATCAGCAGAGACTCTGAAAGCTTTGGTTTGAAAATAACTGATTCTGCCATTATCCCTCTGCCCTTGACAAGTTACTTTGACTATGAGAATTAGTTTCCTATGGCATAAAATTATAACAATCTCATAGGATTGCTGTGAAAATTAAATACCTCATAAATATCAGAAGACTAGGAATCTATAGTTATCATTAGTTTTAATTATTAATAATGTTGAATCTAAATCCTGTTTTGGAACTCTTTGATTGGGGGATTTAAAAATTTGATAGAAAGTAAGTAATTGCAAAGGTTTTTCATCTGTTTTAATGGTTATCAAGAAATCATTTTTTACTGTATGTGTTCTCAATCAAAGACAAATCTTTAGTTATTTTCTAATATTTCCTTATTTTTTTTTGCAATCCTGTACATGAGAGAAGGAAAGGGACCACAGTTGTAGAGTGTATTTCTGAAACAATAAACAAGACGATTTTTAAAACATGAATGTATGTGTAGTTTTACAACCAAAACAATTTTCAATTAATTCTTTGCTTTGTATTTACATAAAGGTTACTACAGACAAATAAAAGCCCTCATTAGAATGCCTTGGTCACACTTCTTATCTCTGAGGCCACAACAAGTGTTATTCTACAGCAGAATTTTAACATGGATAATTTAATGCCACGTAATAACAAAATAGGAAAATGTGGAGACCACTAAATAGTACTAATTTAACTCACTGTACCAACAGCAACAATGAAGATTTGTTTACACAGATACATTAATAATGTGCACTCCAGAAAAATCACTAAAGAAGAGAGATTTACTCAGTAAAATTTCTGGAAGGAGCACTTGGGTGGCTCAGTTGGTTAAGTATCCAACTCTTGACCTCAGCTCAAGTGTTGATTTCAGGGTTGTGACTTTAAGCCTTGCACTGAGTTCCATGCTGAGTGTGGATCTTACTTTAAAAAAAAAAAAATCTGGTAAAATGGTTGAGGGAAAAATAAGGCAAAGAATATTTGTCAAACCATATTAACAAAATTTGATTTTGAATAAGTTCAATGTAAATCTAAAGATAACACTGTTAGAGAAATTTTAAAAGACACAGAGAGAAGCTACTACCATATGAAAAATGTAAATGTTTATGCATAAGAAGGCATGATAAAAGAGATTGCTGACAAGAAAGGGGATACATGATGCACTTATTAAAGACAATGGATTAATATATTAATATAGCAAAACTTAAAAAATTAATTAAACAAGTAATGGCCCAGTAAGGAAAAATGCAAAGGTTTCGAATAGAGTTTTCACAAAAATAAAAGCAAGCAAGAAATTATAGCAAATAAAATTAAATATATATAAACATTTAAATGTTAATAATAAAAATCTATAAATAGAAACATACTATTTTCCAAGGGTGATATTTTTAATATTTAGAATTAAATAGCAATATTAATAATATTTGTCTTTTTAGGATGCAGAGAAAGCGAACCTACTTACATCCTGGTGAGAGTAAAAACAGCTACAGCTGGTATAAAAACTACAAATCTGTCAAAAATGTAAATTATTACTATTCTTGATCTCATAATTTAATTTCAGGATTTCATCCTAAAGCTATAACTGGAAATTATAATTGATATATGTATAAATAGAAATGTTGATCACAAGGTTATATAATAATAAAATGTTGAGAACCCAAATTACCAATAGCAAGAGGATTATAAAGTATTATTTTAATAGAGCAATGAAAAAAATACAATTGTGTAGTCATGAAAAATATACTGTTGTGGTAGAAATGTTCACAATATGATTATAAATGAAATAGCTGTGTGTACTGTGTGGTCTGAATTTTTAGCAAAGTATGTGCATTCACATGCATTTACACTTACACACAGAATGTTAAGTGAAATCAGTCAATAACAAAAGGACAAATATTTCATGATCCCATTTACATATAAGGTATCTAAAATAGTCAAATACATAGAATCAAGAGTGCCAGAGGATGGTAGGTAGGGAATGGGGGGGGGAGTGAGGAGTTATTATGGACATATTAGTCGTTATTTGTTCCTTTAAGGATTTCAACTGATTGGATAAGGCTCACTCATATTTATGGAGTGTAATTTGCTTTCCTCAAAGTCCACCAATTTAAATGTTAATCTCATCCAAAAAACAGCTTCACAGAATCATCTAGAATAATCTTTGACTTACTATCTGGGCATTCTGGCTCAGCCAAGTCAATAAAATTAACCATAACAAGGATCATTAAAAATTAAAGAAAAACTTACAGTCCAAATGGATAGTCAGTTGGTGCAGAAATTCTGATTAGAATCCAAGCTAGATAACCCTCATCTGCTAGGTTAGTGAAATATCTTGCTTCTTCTCCTAATAATGACATAGATAATATATTTTTTTTGAAAGAAGGAAAATAGATGATTCCTTACTTAGTGAGTTCTGAACTATCTACCTAAATTGAAAAAATGTGCATCTACCTAAGCAAGTGCAGGGTGACAGAAGGTCACCCATAATATTTAGCAAGTGGCACAAGAGCACATAGAGGTTAGAACTTACATACAGCTGAATTGCTGAGTATGGAATTACCATGTTAAATGTGTCACCTAGTTTAATTTAGAAGAGATTGATAGGAAAGTCAAGTAGAACTTGACATTACCTTGCCAATTATTTCATCAAATTATTTTAATTCTTGATATGGGGAACTACAGTTACCATTTTATCCTACAGAATGAGTATCTGATTGATTCACACCAATCATTATAACATGTTTAGTTAGATATATCTATAAGACAAAGGGACATATAAATAACAGGTCAGCACTTGAGTCATTCGGATGCTGGTGCTATTTAAATTGTTGAGCGTATTGGGGCTCCTGGGTGGCTCAGTCGTTAATCCTATGCCTTGGGCTCAGGTCATGATTCCAGGGTCCTGAGATCGAGCCTCACATCGGGCTCTCCGCTCAGCGGCAAGCCTGCTTCTCCCTCTCCCACTTCCCCTGCTCGTGTTCCCACTCTTTCTGTGTCTCTCTCTATCAAGTAAATAAAATCTTTAAAAAATATAAAATAAAAAATAAAATGTTGAGCATATAATATTACCTAAAATAGATTATACAAAGTCAAGAAAATTAAGCTAAGAATAAATATATGGGAAAATCAATATTTAAGTTACTAATGACAACTATAACTCAGGAAAGAAATCTGATGAAAAACAAAGTTTGTGTTCTTTATTGCAGAAGAGTTTTTAAAATTAGACACAAATACAGAGTGGGAAAAATGTTAGGGTAATATCGATCAGAAAGGAAATGGGTTTTAAAAAGAAGCAAAAGGTGGGGCGCCTGGGTGGCTCGGTCGTTAAGCGTCTGCCCTCCGCTCAGGTCGTGATCCCAGGGTCCTGGGATCGAGCCCTACATCGGGCTCCCTGCTCCACGGGAAGCCTGCTTCTCCCTCTCCAACTCCCCCTGCTTGTGTTCCCTATCTCACTGTGTCTCTCTCTGTCAAATAAATAAAATCTTAAAAAAAAAAAGGAAGAAGAAACAAAAGGCAGGGACACGGTTAAGCATCTGCCTTCTGCTCAGGTCATGATCCCGGGGTCCTGGGATCGAGTCCTGCATCAGGCTCCTTGCTCAGCAGGGAGCCCGTTTCTCCCTCTGTCTGCTGTTCCTCCTGCTTGTGTTCCCTCTCTCTTTCTGTGTCAAATAAATAGATAAAATCTTTAAAAAAAGCAAAAGGTAAGTGAGCATTGAAATATTCTTGATATTGTGTTAAAATTGACTGAATGTATCAAGAAAGATAATTTAGTAAAGGAATAAAAGTGGCATAAGAAGGAGACTACAAGTTTTTTATTTTTGTTTCATAACAAAAATGAAGTAAATCAACAATATAATTTTAGCAGAATTCACAGTGAATTTCCAGCCAAAATTCTCAACTGCCTCATTTAGGGAACTTCTTCCTAATTTTGCAGATGTTATAGCAGGAATATGCTACTGCAAATGAATAAAACATTAATTCCTAGGGGAGCATCACCTTATGGAATCACCTGGTGTTCAGTTTGAAGTATTAATTAAATGAGATCATGAGGATTGGGACTTAGGTGGTTTTGTGAAGAGCTTGTAAGATTGAGGATCCTCAGATTGTGCTGATTCATTATATTATCTCTGACATGTTCATAGTCACAGTAAAGAAAATAAATATCTATAAGTCTGACTTTCCTCACCTACTCCTCCTAATTTCATTGTTCCACAGAAGAAACCCTAAAACTGGGGGATGGGAAAGGTATCTACTGATAATTTTTTATTGGTTTCTGCTGCAAGCCATTTTAACAGCCTTGATTTGATCATTTTCCTAGGCTATTAGGCCAACAGGCAGCCCATACTTTGGTAAAAGCTAAGCCAAAAGAAGAGGGAAAAGGAGAAGGCATTCACAAAAAAGCACAAAAGGAATCATTGAGGGAGAAATAGGAGAGTAGCCTCATTGAAAAAAAAGTTGAATGAAGCTCATGGAGACAATGGCTAACAGATTCAAATGCAACACAGACAAAAAATCAAAGGGTACTTTGGAAAATGGGCAGTTGCTTATCATGCACATAAAATTTCAGCTAAGCAAAATGAGTAAGTTCTAGAAATCTGCTGTACAACATTTTTCCTATAGTTAACAATACCATATTGTATACTTAACAGTTTTTAAGAGGGTAGATCTCATGCTAAGTGTTCTTAGCATAATAAACTAAAATTAAAAAAACAAAGATAATAAATTATATCATTACTATATAGCTCCTGACGTTTGAAATAGGATTGTACTCCTAAGTTCTTTCAACTTTAATTTGTTTTTTAATTAAATGTCAAGATGGTCAGTCATTACGGTAGGTAGAATTCTGGAATGACCCTCGATGGCCATTGGACAATCCTTTCCCTTTTGAGTGTGGTTATGAACTATGTATGTGATAGTATACTCAGTCCTATGGTTTGATTATGATATATAACACAGGTGACTCTAAGAAAGTGAAATTCTTCTGAGTGGATATGGCCAAATCAGGTGTGTCCTTAAAGCAGTGTGACCTTGGAAATAGACCCTGGGTTTCAGAAAATAATTCAGCCTTTCTGTGACACGTTGATTCTAGCCTTGCCACACCCTGAACAGAGAACTGAGCCATGCCATGCCTCGAAATACGGTATTGCAAAATAATAGGTAAGTGTGTGTTAAGCATCTAAGTTGTAGTAATTTGTTACAGAGCATTATGAAATTAGTGCAACTACAACTATAGAATTTTCCCCATAATGTAGATTGTGACTATACACTACTTTATGCTGTAAGTGTTACATTATAGAGAAAGTTGAAAAGATTTAAAAAATATAGGGGAGTATTATGAAAGATGAAAGAAGATCAGAAGTGAAGAGATGAACAGAAATGGAGGAAATAAAACACCAGAGTTCATCTGGACTTGAGGGCAAATGGCACTCAGAATATCTTATAACTTAGGAATCTTAAGTGGCACTTGTACTACTAAAAATTTGGAGCTGTTGAATGTGATACGCTTGAGGAAAATCTTTCTCTATATGAACCTGGATGAGGTCCTTCCAAGTAATCTGGATAGTTCAGCATGATTACAGAGTTGTTTAGTATTTCTGAGTCACCTTCTACACCCATATGAGTCACCCACCAGACATAATAGTGTCCATCATGCCAACTACTTCCTAAGTGACATCGGATCAATTAGAAACACTGACTGAGCTCTGAGCAACCTGAACAAGATGTAATTGTATCATTGCTAACATGACCAATTGCCAGAATAGCCCATGGTGAGCAGATTGATAAGGGATGTTACTTTAGAGATGAGTAGATCTGGAAAATGCCACAGGAGACCTAAGGACCTCTTTGCTAAACATTCACAGAGTCATGCAGACCCACCCAAATGCTATATACAAAGAAACCATCTTTGAAAGAAGCAGGGCATGAAGAGAAATATAAAAGATTGAGTATTGCTACCTAGAGAGACTGAATATTACTTAAAGTGACTATTATATTTTTCAGCCTAATGTTAATGGATGAGACTGTCATAGTAATCTTTCTATCTCTAAAAGGTTAGGACATCTATAGTAACTATAGATAAAAATAAAGAAGCAGTATTGTTGCTGCATGCCAAGTCATAGTTGAATAAATGTGTTATATACAATATACGTATCTGCACACAACCACACAGACAATACACCTTTACCTCAAAATAAAAAAGACTCTCTCTATTGAAATTTAAGTAATCAATTTATGTTTTCACATAAAAGAAAATAGTGAAAGAGTAGTGAGCTAGTTTATGTTCTAATAGGTCTTTAACTTTGGGTAACATATTTCATTGATTCTGACAATTTATAGTGCAGGAAAAATGTAAACAAAATGTAAATGTTATAATGCATTTAGAAAACACTGATTTGAACAAGGATCTACCTTAAAATTGTTACTGCATTGCATGGTTATGTGGAATTGATACATTTTCTATGTGTTATAGAGAAGGTTCAGAAATCAAGCATATTTAGTTGCAGTCAGTTTTCAACATATTTTTTTTTTCCTTCACAGAAGTAAGATATAACTAGTTTCTAATTCTGGTAGCATCTAGACTCAGTGTGGAGTAGTGCAGCTCATTATAGAGTGCTATACCAGTTTGGGAGATTTTCTTCCCTTTTTCTTGATGCTAAGACCAAATTTTTGAATCTTTGCCTTGTCAGTATTGGGCATGATACCTACTTCCAAATTTGGGGTTTTGGAAAGCAACCACGGTGACATTTGATTTCATTAGCAACAGAACATCTCACAAATTATCATTGAATAAGATGCCATTACATCTATCTTGTTAACCTGAAACAAAAACTTATTTTTTCTTGCCTTTTTTTTTTTTTTTTGGATCTGTATGTGAATGCTGGGGAATTCAAGAAATGTAGGAGACAGAAACTCATATTTATTTCCACGTTTAATAATTCTTTATACAAAACAAGGTTTAAATTTGAATGTAAGGTAGATAGAACATAAAATCAGACCCTATTTTTTTAGATCAATTCAACTTGAATTTTTGTGACAAATAAACGTGTTGATACATATTAAATAACTATTCACAATTGCATTTTTCAAACCTTAGTCCCATGTGCAATTTCTTTCAATCCCTGGAGAATGGAATTTAGGAAAGTGTTATTTTATTTATACTTCAAAATTGACTCAGTGATTCAGTCAGGAAGATCTTCATATTGAGATATATGTTTTAGTGATCTATTTCTTCAAAAAAAATATTTTCCGTCTAAGGTTTTCTATTGTTGTTTCTCTCATATCCATCTAGGAATGTTCCAAAATCCAACAATTTATACCGATAAAGGTTTTTTTTTCCTTAAGATTTATTTATTTATTTTAGAGAAAGAGAGAGAGAGAGAGAGAGAGTTTGTGAGTGGGGGGAGGGACAGAGAGAGAGAGAGAGAAAATCTCAAACAGACTTCTCCCTGAGTAGGGTGCTGGATGCAGGGTTCGATCCCAAGACCATGAGATCATGACCTGAGCCAAAACTAAGAGTTAGACACTCAACTGACTGAGCCATCAGTCACCCCCAGATAGATTTTTTTAATTAACAACTTATATTGTAGAACAAGATAAGCTTCTCCTTACTTCAATATCAGTTGGCTTCATCATTCAGTTCCAATGAATAGTTTCATACCTGAATTGACAGGTGGTTATTTTGTATATTCAGAATCCATCTCAGCCATATAAATCCATTCTAAAAATATAAACATTTATATAAAAAATAATAGGAGACAACAAGAGATTTCCTACTACATAGATGTCTTAGTCCATGAAGACATCCAGTGTATTGGCAAAGTGCATATTCTTTCACATTACAATCCACAATGAAAATAATCTATGAACGTTCTTACAGAGGTTGATAGATAATTGTGGTAAAGATGTGTGTGTTAGCGGTCAGACTAATACGTAAAATAATATGAGTAAAATTCATCTACATATCCACGTCAAATGAAGGCAAGAAAATAAAATACTAAGCAAAAGATGAAACAGAGCTTAAAGAAAGACACAAGAAATAACCATCAAGAGTGAAGAAAGTGGCTTTTTCTAGGTTCTTTCCTCTCCCTTACCACTTTTATCAGATTAAATAATCATTTTTTATTCATTTTATCCCTTAAACATTCTCAAATCAGCCTCCATTTTCCCAATATATTGTTTGCCATTTTGAAGCTACCTTCAGCTTGCCATTTTCTGCCATGAGGAAGTGACAGGAACCAGATTTACCCATCCAGCTGAAATAATTTAAAAAACAGATGAAATATATGAAATAAATATTCTCAGATTTTAGAAAATAGGCAATACAGGAACTAATAACTGAGGGAAAAGAAAAAAAGTTGAATTGTATGATTGCTTCAGCTTACCAACTAAAGGGAAAGTCTAGGCAAAAGCATGAGGATTTGAGACTCAGATAGAGACTAGCAGAGTTCAGAGTTCAGGTAAATAAAGGTGACTAGAATTCACAGGCAAACACCCAATAAGTCACACACAAATACACACACACAGAAAGAAAGGGAGAAAGCAGTGAAGACATATGCAGTTTCCCTCAAGTATACCACTGACTGCTTATCAGAACATGCTTTAAAGAAAACTAAATTCAGGAAAAGATCACCAGAAATGATCAAGGAGAATAATAACTGGAAATGTTGCATGCCAAGGATTGTTCGCCAGCCAAAATGAAGAGACTTCATAACACACAGGTTTCAACTAGAATCCATAAAGAAATATTGTCTCTTTTGTGAGGCCATGTTAGGGCTAGATGAAACTCTTCCTGGACTCCCCTAAGAAAGCTTAAAAATAAGCCTTGAGAAACAAACTGAGGGTTCTAGAGGGGAGGAGGGTGGGAAGATGGGTTAGCCTGGTGATGGGTATTAAAGAGGGCATGTACTGCATGGAGCACTGGGTGTTATATGCAAACAATGAATCATGGAACACTACATAGAAAACTAATGATGCTGGTGATTAACATAACATAATAAAAATAAATAAATAAATAAATAAATAAATAAATAAATAAATAAATAAGCCTTGAAAGGTTAAAAATTGGTTTCAAGTAACTCAGCTACATGTCATAGCAAAATCCAGAAATATTTATAGAAGTACAAAAATTCCAGCAACCAATCATGTAAAATTCACAATGTTTAGACTTTATGAAAAAAATAATGCCAGGCATGCAAAGAAGAAATATATAATGCATCATAAGGAGAAAAATCCATCAATTGAAACAAATTCCAAAAAAGGTGCAGGTAGAATTGGTAGAAAAGTAGAAGAAATCATACATGCCAAATGGAAAATATGCTCCTTATTTTCAAAACAGTGGTGTTTAAAGATGATACAGAGAGAAATAAAAGCTTTAAAGACACCCGAAGTGAACTTCTAAAGATGAAAATATGACCTCTAAAATGAAAAATACACTTGATTGAATTAAGAAAAATTAAGACACTGAAGAAAATATTACTTAATTTAAATATATCACAAGAATAAAACTGTAGTAAATGAAATATGGATTTAAAATTCTGGAAAAAATAGGCAGAGGACCAAAGTTACGAGACATCAAGTGGCCTGATAAAGACGTAACTCAGTTATCAAAAAGAGAGGTAGGAATGGCAGATAAAATATTTGAAGAAATAATGGCCCAAATTTTCCAAATCTGATAAAAATTAGAAACCCAAAGTTTTCAGAAGCTTAATGAACCCCAAGCATAAGAAAGAAGAAAATTGCACCAAGGGACATCATAATCATATTGCTTAGAATCAGTGATAGAAGGAAAATCTTTCAAGCTGTGAAGGAAAAACACATATTATATACATAGACATGAAAAATAAGGATGAGAGAAGAATTACTGTAAACAACAATTCAAGCCAGAAGAAAGAGAACAGCATCTTAAAAGTACTGGAAAGAACAATTGTCAACCTATAACATTTTATTTCAGCAAAATTCATTTCAAAAATGAAGCCAGACTAAAAACCTGAGACATGAAATACAAAAGGATATATCATTATCATCAGGACCACAAAAAATGTTACAGAAAGCCCTTCAGGCAGAGGTTGAAATAAGGAGAGACAGAAAGGTGGAACTACCAGAAAGAAAGAGAGAGAGAGAGGGAGAGAGAGAGAGAATGGTTAATATGCATATAAATTTAAAAATTTTGTTTTAAAATCACTTTGAAGTATAATTGTTTAAAGTTATTAAAATGAATAGCAATATGTGTAGGATTTATAAGATATATAGAAGTAAAATATAAGAAAGCAATATCACAACAGTCAGGATGGGGGAAATAGAAGTGTACTCATTCAAGGTTTTTCAAATGCATAAAGTGGTATAATACTATTTGAAGGGAGACTATGATACTTGAAAGATATATACTCTAAATTCTAAGACAATCATTGTAATCAAAAAACAGAGTTATAGAAAATAAGCCAAAAATGAGATCAAGTGGAATCATTAAAATGTACTTAATCCAAAAGAAGAGAAAGAGAAAAAGTGGGAATAAAGAACAGATGGAAACAATTCTAGAAATAGTAGATTTAAACTATTTGCATCAAATATAAATAATCTAAACACCCCCAATAAAAGTCAGAAATTGTCAGAATGCATAAAAAGACCCAAGTATATGCTGTCTACAAGAAATCCATTTTAAATATAAGACAGATGAGTTAAAAGTTGGAAAAAGTTATTTTATACAAACACCAATCATAGGAAAGCTGGAGTAGCTAAATTAACGCCATTTTCTCCTTTTTCTTCTGCTTCTTTGCTAAAACATCTTAATTAATCTCAATTCTTCCTGTTCTTTTACACCTAATTTTTTTTTATATTTTTAGGATCCATTTTGATCGTGTGAGATTGCCAAGTAAATTCCTACGAACACGGGAAACATGTACCAAAATCTGAATTTGCTGACCTCTTCTGACCCACTTACACAGCGTTAATATAATGAACACAGTCCTTGCTCTTATGTCTACAGTTCCAAAACCTGCTATCCTATAGTTTTGCCCATCGTTCTAGTAGCATGACACGCCCAGCCCTTCTTGAATTTGCATGTTTGTATCATCTCAAATCTCTTCTGCTTTATTCTTCACAGCTTTGCTTTCATAGATATTATCCCTTTCCAGTTAAGTTTTTTAGTTTGCATTAGTTCATGTTGAGTATTTACTGAATAACATAAATACTCTCTGATACATGTAAGTTTCAACTCAAAGTTAGTAATTCTCTGCAGTAGAAGACAATGACAAGATTCTAGGAGATTTATATTTATAGAATGAAATTTCATTCCCAGCTAATGTAAACAGAAAAGCCTGATTATCAGTTGCAAATTTTGAGCTGAACCAAAGAATATGAACAGAATGTCAACAGATGAAGACAGTGGAAGAATATTCCAGAAGGAGGAATGGCCAAGCAGGCAAATTATCTGTCTTAGGTTTTTTTTTTTTCTTATTTATTTTTTCCATTGTGTGGAAATATGCATAGGTAATTTGACTGAGAGAGAGTCTGTGTCAAGAAGATATAGGAACAGATTTTGGGTATAAATTGAGAAAGGATAAGACTTTACAGCCAAATATAGAATTGCAGATGGTATTAAAAATTTGGAAACCATAGGTTTATTTAGACAAGGAAGTTATAAAATCACAGAATTGTTTTCACAAGATTAATCAGGAAGTCATAAGATAGATGAATTTTTTGCAATTTTGTCATTATGCATTTATTTGGCTTCTACAATCCTTCTTCAGGTTTTTAAAATGGAATATGTTCTTGAATAGACTACATGCTTTTTCAAATTTCTTTTTTTAATTATGAAATTCTAAAAGAAAAGTTAAAAATTGAAAAAAAAAGAAATCTTGCCATGGAATATTTTGAAACAGACTTTATTTTTAGAAAATTTTCAGATTTATAGAAAAAAAATGTTTCCATATACCCCATACCCAGTTTCCACTACTAACATTTTAACATTAGTATAGCTCATTTGTCCCAATTAATGAACCAGTATTGATACATGATTATTAACTAAAATGCATAGTTTATTGCTATTTCTTTAATTTCTAATGTCCTTTTCTGTTCCCCAGAAACGCTTTCACCATCCACATTATATTTTGTTGTCAGGTCCTCTTAAGCTGCTTTTGGCTATTTTTGGTGACCTTGTAATTTTACAGGTACTGACTAGATATTTGTACAATGTCCCTCTATTGGAATTTGTCTGATATTTTTCTCATGTTTAGACATAGGATTATGGGTTGTGGGAAGAAAGACCAGAAAGGCAGCATGTCATTTATTATTTCAAGGGTTTATGGCATGTACATGATTTATCACTTTTGATGTTAGCCTTGTTCACCTGACTGAGATAGTTTGCCAGAAGTTTCAACTGTCAAATTCCTCTCCCTGTGCTCTTCCCATACTACACTTTTTGGAAAGCAGTCCCTCACTAGGTATTGTCAACACTAAGAAAATAGGAAATTACACTGCCTCTCCATAAGACCAGAGTATCTACAATAATTATTTGGAATTCTTCTTCATGGGAGATTATCTATTTCCCTTTTTATTTATTTATTCAATCACTTTATATTTTATTTTATTTTTTTAAAGATTTTATTTATTTGAAAGCGAAAAAGATAGTGAGAGAGAGCACGGGTGGGGAGGAGAGGGAGAAACAGGCTCCCTGCAAGCAGGGAACTCGACACAGGGCTTGATCCCAGAACCCTGGCATCATGACCTGAGCCAAAGGCAGACACTTAACCGACTGAGCCACCCAGGAGCTCCTTCAATCATTTTTTAAATCAGCATGGAGTCATTTTTATACTTTGGAGTATAATCCATTATTACTTTATTTTGTTGCTTAAATTGTTCCAGCTTTGCGCATTGTGAGGTCTTTCAGCTGGTTCTTGGTTCTTTTGACATTTCTCATCAGCAAAATTTGTTTTGAGCACTTTACTTCCTGGCACTACAAAATACTCCAGATGTATTTTGTATGTTTCCTAAATCAGTCCTAGAGTCAGTCATTTATCTGCCCTGGTTTGTTTTTCTAGAGAACAGTATTAGAAAGTAAAATTGGATGATAAGGATACTCATTCATTCCTACTGGGATTTTGTTGCTTCAAGCTGTCTTTGTTGACAGAGTAAAGGAATATACATGTGAATGTTAATGTATATATATATATATATATGTGCATATCTATACATATTTCTATATGCAATTTTTTATATATAACGCTATATAGGACACATTAAATAGTTCAAAGAATGATACATGTATTTTTTCTTTCTCTGGAAATATTTGTATACACTTGGAAATATCTATTTTTACAACTTCTTTTAATAATCACCTCATCTCTTGTATGTGGGAAACTTTTAAATCATTGATCTAAATCCTTCAATAATTACAAGATTATTTAGGTTTTCTCTCTCTTCTTTTTTTTTTAAAGATTTTATTTATTTATTTGAGAGAGAGAATGAGAGAGAGAGAGAGTGAGCACATGAGAGGGGGGAGGGTCAGAGGGAGAAGCAGACTCCCCACCAAGCAGGGAGCCCGATGCGGGACTCGATCCAGGGACTCCAGGATCATGACCTGAGCCGAAGGCAGTCGCTTAACCAACTGAGCCACCCAGGCACCCCTCTCTCTCTTCTTTAATCAGTTTTGGCAAGTTATATTTTCCATGTTACCACTTTGTATAAAAATTTTACATTCATCAGCATAAATATTTCTTTAGTATCCTTTTGCATTTCTAAACGTGTATGCATTTGCAATTATTGTCTCAATTTCAATTCCTAATATTGTTTATAAGTGGCATGCTCACTATTTTTTCTATATCAGTTTTGCAGGGGTATTACACTTATTTTAGTGCTTTCAAAAAAGAAACCAAAAAACCTAACTAAAGATTTCATCGATTTTTTCATACTTTATCTAATTTTTAAACTGTTTAATACTCCATATTTTATCTTTTTATTGGCCCAATTAAATCTTTGTGTTCAGAAAATGTAGACTAAATTAGAATTTATTCTTGATAAATTCTTGAGAATGTTTTTGTCCCAGTTTATCACTTTTTATAAGTATTAATTACAATTGTGCTTGAAAATAACAGGTATTCTGGTTAATGTCTTAGATATATTCATTATATGTAATTCATTAATTGTGTTGTAGAACTAATGTAAATCCTTACGACTTTATGAATGTTTTACTCATCAAACAGTACGGATAATTGTCAATATCTTTCTTTTTTTTAAGATTTTTTATTTATTTATTTGACAGAGAGAGAGAGACAGCAAGAGAGGGAACACAAGCAGGGGGAGTGGGAGAGGGAGAAGCAGGCTTCCCGCAGAACAGGGAGCCCGATGTGGGGCTCCATCCCACTGGGATCATGACCTGAGAAGAAGGCAGACGCTTAATGACTGAGCCACCCAGGCACCTCTGTCAATACCTTTCTACATGAAAGCAAGTTTATTATTTGTATCTCTGAAAATTTTGGGCTATACTGAGAACATACATATTTACATGTATATTTTCTTTTTGATTTGACAATTTATTATCATGGGATTACTCCTGAACTTTATTTTTTTTAAGATTTTATTTATTTATTTGAGAGAGTGAGCAAGAGAGAGAGAGCACAAGCAGGTGGAAGGGCAGAGGGAGAGGGAGAAGCAGACTCCCCACTGAGCAGGGAGCCCCAGTGGGGCTGGATCCCAGGACCCGGAGATCAGGACCTGAGCCGAAGGCACATGCTTAACCGACTAAGCCACCCAGGTGCCCCACTCCTGAACTTTATGAATGCTCTTTTTTTTAACTTAAAGTATTCCTTGTGTGATTTTTATGTAGACCAGACTTCTTTTGTTAGTGTTAACATGGCATATATTTTCCCTTTTTTTTCTTTCCTTCCATTCTCCTATGTTTTTATGTGTCTTATAATAGCATGTGTGTGGATTTTGTTTATTAATTGTCCTCTGACAATCTCATTTTATACTTCTTACATTTAGGTATATTATCATTTATTTTAGCTACTAATATGTTTTCATGTATTTTTACCATTTTATTGTTCTAGCCAGTTTTGTGATTGTTTTGTTTTTGTTGAGTATTTTTCCTTCTACTTTAATGCCCTCTTTTAGGTTGTGTGTGTTTTTCCTCATTTTGTTCGATTTACCTTTCATAACTATGCTTTATAAATCACTTTAATGGTCACTCTGAATGTTTTCATATACATATGTAATTTAAACCACTTAAACCAATCAAAACTGGTTATGTAATATTTGTTAAGTAACAAAATTAAACGTATTTATTTTTCTAAGGTAAAGACTCTGGTCCATTATGGAAAAAATATTGTATTGAGATAGTGATAAAGAGTTTAAAATTACAAAAATAAATCTGAAGATTTGTTTGTTTTAGTTATGAGGAAAGACTTGAGTTTAGACTTGAGAAGGATGAGTTTGAAAAGTCTAGAAGCATAGGATTTCTACAACCAAATTTTTTGTGATTGTAGATCATGAATGGTCAAGTGTTGTCAAGAAAAGTCAGGAATGAGAAATTTTCATCTTTTCTATGCTGAGATCGGACTAGTGCTAAGGGTTAAAAGGAATTTGGAAAAGGTAATATAGGTTGCACTTATTCCATTTAATATTTATGAAATCATTTCTGACTAAAGGATGAGATATGTCATTACCTATTCCCATAAGGCCAAAACCATAATCAAGGATTACATATATGAGACTATTCTTTGCTCATGTTACACAATTCTTTCTTTGCTCATGATACACAAGCCTGTGGGTAAAGGTAGAGAGTTCTAATTTCGGTAACGGAAATTTTATAAGGATAAATGAAGTCATTACTTTTACTTTCTCTGACTTTGTGCTGTGCATTTGCACAAACTTATCAGTCAAATAAATGCCAGTAATTCATAGTGTTCTCTGACCAATCACTATAGTTCCATATAATTCAATGAGGTAAAAAGAATTACAGAAAAATTGGGGTGTTGGGAAATATTCTGTGTTTTCTGAATAAATTTAAATTTCAGTTAAAATATAGGAATATTTAATAGCAGTTTAAAATTTAAAGTACTCAGTAACTTGATCATAAATAAATACAAATTCATCTACATACTATATCTTAATCTGTTTAAATTAAAATTTGAATTTCATTGCAATATCTTTGTAATCCCATTTAGATTTTGCTTAGACTGCTTACTCAAAAAGACAACAAAAATATTTAAACCAATAATTTATTTGTTCTGAAATTTAACGTAGGGGTGTCTGGGTGACTCAGTCAGTTCAGCAGCTGACTCTTGATTTCAGCTCAAGTCATGGTCTTGTTGTAGGGAGATGGAGCCCCTCTTTGGGTTCTGTGCTCAGCAGGGAGTCTGCTGGAGATTCTCTCTCCATCCTCCTTTGCCCTTCTCCCTGCTTGTGCACATGCCACACTCTCTCTCTCTCTCTCAAATAAATAAATCTTTTTTTTAATAAAATAAATTAAATTTAGCATAAAATAAACTTTAATCTTTCTTCTGTTTGATTACAGTTTTATTTACATAGACTGTTTGCCTGTGAGTTCTTTAACCAGCCCTCCTGGATTGTCTCTGAATTCTATGGTAAAGAAAAAAAAAATCATTATTTACAAGTGGTATGTTCATTTTCTATTTTGAAACACATTGGGAAGTTCTCCCAATTTATACATATTCTTAACAGGTTCATTTGGTTTCTGACACAAGCTGCCGAAAAGGATTGAAGCTTGAGGATGATTGAACATATCCATTGTACTTCAGAAAACAAAAATGAATAAATTACTTTGTTGTCTCTTTAAATTAAATTATATACAAAAATGAATTCTCCTTTGGGATTCAGGAAGCAAATGGGATCTGATTTCTCTAACTAGTTGTTGTGTTCATTCTTCTGCTTTCATGGCATTAATGCACAAACCACTGTCACAATCCAAAATGAGTCTTTTTTTGAATGACAGGCATATAAGTCAAGACATCTCATTAAGAATGCTGACGGAATATTAGAAAGTAAAGATAAAATTGGTAAAATTTCTAAAAAGCAAAAAGAGTCTTGTAACAATTTCTTTTCTCGGGCCACTTATTCACAAATACTTCTAAAGCATTTTAAGATAACTTAAAGGATTTGTAGCTAAATCAAGAGGGAGTCCATGCATGTGAGTGAGAGAGAGAATATATTTGCCTTGTTTTAAATTTTGTTGTCTATTTTTGTTCATTTTTTGCTTTTATTTATTTCTTTTTATATATATTTATCATGTATATCTATATACTTTTTATTCATTTGCTTCTATAGATACACCTTTGTGGGAGACGTTCATAAAGGTCATAAATTTTAATCATTTGAAGATTTTTAAATTACAAGTTATATTCATTTGAAAATCTTATCTGCTGTAATACTCTTTGTGCTTTTTCCTTAGTATTTTCTTCCTTAATAATAAAACCACCAGTTCCTAGCCAAGAACTTTACTGGATGAAAATAAGAGTGGATTTCCTGCCCTTGTCCCAATATAAAGCTTGAGAAAAAAATAGTGGCAGACATCATTTTAACTCTGTTAAAAGAGAAATGATAGCATACCTTTTAAAAATATGTGGGTGATTCTTCCTTTATACCACTTTTAATCAAATTCTATGAGAAAGACCTTCTTGGTCTTGAGGTAGCCTATCCATAAACAAAGATGGAAGAGCATAGAGTTCCACTAAGTTAGAAGCTCTCTGCCTCTGGCCAACAGTGAGAGTCGACTAAATGCATCATTATATGAAGCAATTTAATTCACCAACTAATTCTATACTCAGAACTGAAGGACTTAAAAAGTATTGTGAAACTAAAGATTTAGCAGGATGCTACTGGTGTTTCACTTAATAAAGGCTGGAACAGATTATTCAAAATCAAATTAAAGGCATTGCTTCTTCATATAAACTTTTGAGATGATTCCAAGGTAACTGCTATTAAACTGAGATAAAGTCCTGAGGGCAAGGAAGGGAACAGAAGCCAATAACTTAAAATAAAATTCAAAAACGAGTGTAGGCTTAAAGACAGTATCTAGAAAACACATTTACTTGTGATAATGCACATGTAAGATAATATATCTTTGTTGCTTTAAACCACTAAATTTAGAGTTAGTTGTTACACTGCAATTGATAAGTGATGCACTATGTGAGTTTAACAATATACCTAGTTGTCACCCTTATTGGTTTAATTCCAGTAGTCAAAAATATAGTATAGCAATCTGTGGTTTAGGGCTGCCAAGCCCTCACACAATCAGAAATCCATGTTTAACTTTTGACTCCCCAAAGACTTAATTCCTAATAACTTACTGTTGATCAGAAGCCTTACCCATAACATAAACATTTGCTTAACACATGTTTGTATGTTATATGTATTATATACTGCATTCATTCAATAAATTGAGCTAGAAAAAAGAAAATGTTATTAAGAGAATCATAAGGGGCCTCAGACTCAGTTTTGGCTCACGTCATGATCTCTCATGGTCCACCCTTTTGTGTGGGCTCTGTGCTCAGCGGGGAATCTGCTTTACCTCTCCTTCTGCCCCTTCCCCTACTTGCACACACACACTCTCTCTCTCTAAAATAAATCTTTTAAAAAAAGAAAATCATAAGGAAGAGAAAATACGTTTACAGTAATATACTGCATTTATAACAGAAAGAAACAAACAACAACAACAACATATAAGCAGTCCTGTACAGTTCAAACACATGTTGTTCAGGGTCAACTGTACAATATTCATATATACATTTGCAAAGAAAGCAGAAAATGTTTATGTCTCATGATATGATCAGTTTAAATTACAGGTTAAACAATGAGATGGAAAGAGAGCAAAATTCTGCTACCCATGAATTAGTCCATTTCTATAAAGTTGTTTATAAATCTTTTTGTTTTAAACCAAAGAAACTATAAAAGCAAGTATTATTACTATCCATTTCTCTTGCTTATAGGTTTGTTTTTGTACATGGTTTTGTACATTTAGAGTTTATCAAGAATTACCAATAAGGAGATTTCTCTATCAATTTTCTAATTCGCTGATGATAAACTGCGTTTCTATGATTTTAAAAGTCTCTCAAATTTTAACAATCCTGATGAATATGCAATTGCTATGGATGTTAAAATACTTTCATATTTTTGGAATTCCAGTATTGAAAAAAGAAATAAATAATTTATTTTAATCTAGGAATATATGAATCACTTATCCTTTTTGTGTTACCCTAAATAGAAGTTGATGCATTAATAAAGGAAGAATTGTTATGACACTGCAACTGCAAAAGGATAAGTAAACACTTTTTGTACAGATAAGTAAAAAAAACAAAAACATCTATTACTGATTTTAATAATGATTGTGACACATAATGATCGACTGAAAATATCAGATTGTAAATGTTGAAATATAAAATTAACAGTGAAATAATATTAATTATTAATATGAAGAATTAAATTATAACAGTACTGTATACATAAGAACATTTCATTAAACAGATTAAAATAACATTATAAGCAAATAAATGTTAGTGGCTTGGCTAAGAAAAACCACAAAAATGAAAGAGGGGGAATGAAAGTTGGGTTGCAGAAAAAAAGAAGAAAGTTGGGTTAGCAATTAATCAGCTGTGATCAAGGACACATAATGTAATAGGTTTCATTCTCTGAATTTCTTGTATAAAGTGATCATATTTTTCTCTTGAATTTAAATATGAATGAAGGATATGGCTGCTTTTAGTAAGAGTAGGAGCAAAACTGAACATACTATTAACAGACTAATGAATGAATCCTGGCCTACCTTGATTAATCAAAATAAGATTACAAAATAAGAAAGGACAAGTAAGATATATATAAACGAATTCATCAATGTCCGGCAAAAGACTTAGAGAAAATTTCCTCATAAAGACAATTTAGCTCTCAAGATTACATAAAAGAAAAACCCTGTAAAATTTTTTATATAGTATGTCTAGTGGTTATGCTTCTCTGAACTCTGATTGCAACTAAAGTTCTGGCCTTACCTGGACATGATTCCTTCAAGTGGATAGAAGTTTGTCTTAATTCACGACAACTTAAGAGACTTTCTTCCATATTTATAATAGTTTCTTGTACACAGATAAGAGTAGATTTTGGATTACTGGCAGACATCCCTACCATCTCTTCCTCCTTAAGTGGCCATGAATATACATGGAATTGACATGGAATACACTTGAAATGGAAATACAGAGTTAGCTTGTCCCCGAGGACTTCAGTTACACAATGCCGTATTATCGTAGGGCTTAAAATATTAGCTACATATGAACATATTGAATTCCAACCATTCCAGACATGGTACCTTGCATACTTTATATAATGAAATTAGGCCCAGAATTTTTTGACATTTTATGTCTATAGTGTTTTGAGGATAATTGATTTATCTGATGTCTCAGATATGCATGAAATCTGACATGTTATTTTTTTTTAATTGGAAATCTTTTAAGAAAACCTTCACATGGGACTTCTTAAACTTCTAAGTTTTGTTTTGTTTTTTTTCATTTTCATGCTCTTTGCAAACTACATTTATTTTCTATTGGTCTTAAGTAAACCCGAGGCTAATGAATTTCTTGTAAGAAAATAATTTATTTATAAGGAAGAGGGAGACAACACTTTCAAATACCTGAAAGGAATCCATCTTGGTTTAGAAATTAAATTTATTTCCTTGTATATGAGGAGAAAATTGTCTATCAGGTACCAGAGAAAAGTCAAATGGAATTGTGATTGGATGTCTCATTTCCCTTAATTTCCTCAGTGTGTGATACCATAAATCATATGTTAGCATTTTACCTTCTGAGGGCATTTGGTTTTCTTTCTTGCAATCGGTGCTGGCAAATCTTCTCTGCTGCTGCAACCCAAGACAAAGGAAGCTTACACTATATTAACCCTGTGGCCTTAAGAAAGTTCAGGCAGTTAGTGAATCTCATCTCGTTCATGTATGTTCCAGAACATCTGATATAAATTAATAGAATTGTCTTAAGTGACTGAAACAGGTATGGGGAACTCTAAAAGTAATGGAGGTAGAAATATTAATTTGGCAAATTTTAGTGTACAAGATGATACTAGAAATCATGAAAATGGATGTGGTAACCTAAGAAACTCTTCTCATGAAGAGTTAAGAAAATCAATAATAAATCTAACATTTAACTGATAGATACAAAAGAATTGCTAAAGACAGAAAATCAATCAATCAATCCATCAATCAAAAGATGAAAAGTAAGGGCTCCTGGGTGGCTCAGTATGTTAAGCATATAACTCTTGATTTGGGCTCAGGTCATGTTCTCAGGGTCCTGGGACTGAGCCCCACGTCAGTCTCCATGCTCAGTGTGGAGTCTCAGGATTCTCACCCTCCCTCTCCCTCTGCCCCTTCCCTTGCTCATGCATTCTCTTTCTCTCTCTCTCAAATAAATAAATAAATCTTAAAAAATAAAATAAAATGAAAAGTAAAAGCTGGCAGAAAATGGTGTTCTTTAGATAAATGGAAAAGAAAGATCAAATGTATAAATCCAGAAAATTAAAAATTTTAGAGATGTTATTTACCACTCTACAGTAGTCAAGTTCAAATTTTCAGATTCCTTTTCTCTTAACTTTTTAAATTTTTTACTTACATAAACAACATGCTATTTTTCTAAAGAATAAAAGAGATATCCACTAAACAACATGTTGGAATTATGATCATGCCATTCATAAACACATACACACGTACATTCACATCTCAATCTATCTGTCTATAGATCTATCATTTTATCACCCTGTCAATCTATTTACCTATATATGTACATGTCATTTTTGCATCAAAACATTCTATTGTAGGGGCACCTGGGTGGCTCAGTTGTTAAGCATCTGCTTTCGGCTCAGGTCATGATCCCAGGGTCCTGGGACCGACCCCCGCATCGGTTTCCCTACTCCGTGGGAGACCTGCTTTTCCCTCTCCCACTCTCCCTGCTTGCGTTCCCTCTATTGCTGTGTCTCTCTCTTCAAATAAATAAAATCTTTAAAAAAATAAATAAAACATTCTATTGTAGAGGTATGCTATGTTATGGTTCCTTCTCTATTAACACATATACAACATTTTCTCTAATTACTTCCTATTTTCCTAAGTCTCATGTTGATATAATTTAAAAGGTTAATATAGAATATTTTAAATTAATATTTATTTTAGACTTAACAACACATAGAAAGATTTATGTAACAGAAAAAAATCTAAAATGCTAATGAAATTTTTGAAGATATTTTCAAAATTTAAAGACATCATTTTAAACATAATAATATATCAATGAAATACTAAAGAAATATTTGGAAAAAAATATCAAAATATTAGGATTCAGAATGCATAACTATTATAAATCAATAATAAAAATATAAACAATCATTTAGGATAGTGAGAAAAAAGATTAAAGTTGGTAATTTAAAGAAGAAAATGATGAATGGCTGTTGAATGCAAATATTTTAGTCTATTAAGAGAAGAGAAAGTTAAATTTACCATGAGTTAAAATATCTACAGGTTTCTACTTCAATGTCTATACAAAATTTTCCTCTTTGCAGGGTCCTCCAGCTATCTCAGCAACTGACAGAGTTCATAATCCCAGAGGTTTGGAAACACTGTAGAAAACAGTTTTATTGCTGCCACTTGTCCAAAGGGTTAGGGACAGATGCAGAGAGGTTGGCCTGATGTCTTGCTTAGCTGCTCTTTTCCCAAGTAATCATATTTTTGTTTGATCCTGAATCTTTTTATACTCCTGTTATCTACAACCTGTGGGCGTGGAGTTCCCACATGGATAACATTTTGCAGCACATTTTAGCCTAAAAAGTTTTCTTCTTATGTTCAATCAATATTTTTGAAGATTATACCCACCTTCTATGCATAAATAATTCTCATAAATTTTGGATTAGGATACATTTTGCCCCATATCTTTTCTATAATTTCCATGGATTGGTAAGAGAGGAAATGGCAGTGTGTGCACTCGGTGGGCCATCTTAAATCTTGAATTGAAAATTTTTCAATATTTATCAAATATTTACCATCAGTAAATCCCTTTTAGCTCTTATCACGTTTGGATAAGCACCCAGTTTTCCTCTGTTATGGAATATTATCTCAATTTTCCATTCCCTAAGATTTTCTACCATATTTGCAGTTCAATTCTTCCTCTGTCTTAAATATTCTTCTCTCCCACTATTTTCCTTTGAGAATACCAAAATGCCTTTTCAATTGGCTTTTTTCCCCAAATTTGAAAGAGAGATGCTGACTAGCTACTTTTGATTTCCTTTCTGCAACAATCTCTAAAACTGAAGAACGGGGCTCTATTTTAGATACAAGGGGAAGGAAAATATTGACAGGTTATTATGAGTAAACTTTCTTGTTAGGAAACATAAGAAATTAAACTGACAGATATAATGAAAAATGGGGAAACAATGTTACAACAGCTTTACTCATCACTCAATATTTTTTAGACATCTAGAGAAATTTGAATTTTATTTATAGATAGAAATATCCAAGTGAATAAAGATACCATGTAGAAATTGAGACTCATTTATTATATTTTTATGTAAGTCAATGAATTATTTCCAAATAGTAACTGAGTCTAGCTAGTGCTATTTAATTCATAGGAAAAAAAATAATTAGATTGAGGTTATTTGAAGACAAGCAAGTAATTATTGCCAAATGAAAAGATGAACTACAATTTGTAGCAAATCATTTAAACATGATTGCAAAAGAATATAAAATAAAAATTTCCCAAGAAATTTATGTAGGCTTTAAGTAATGAGAAACAATATAAAACGTGATGAAGTTACAATTGAAGGAAATATAGAGATAAACAATTTAGGAAGCATAAGTGTTTAATAACAAAATGAGAGTTACTTTAGCTTAAAATCACAATGCAAAAAAAAAACGTTAAAAAGAATTGGAATAAACAGTGGTTGCCCCAGGAAGCTAAGATTAGGTCACCTTAGGCCAAAGAATTAGTGCTCAATTTATAAATTCTCCTATAAGTAGTTGACTTGCTGAAAACCCTAGCAACTTCTCTTTGTATAAATACAACTGTTAACTCTGGTATGTCCCTTTATTCCTATGTATTGCAAAATATATCTAGTGCCTACTTATGTCCACTGGAGAGATATCCCAGAACCCCTAGTCCAATCTACTGTTAGCTCTCACCAAAACCTCAGGAGCTTCTTCTTTTTCTCTGGACTTTATCAGTACTACACAATATGGAGGAATGACTCTGAAGTTCCCATTTTGAGTCATCAAACTGTTTCTTACTATCAACTGGAAGATGTCTCATGTTTGTCTTAAAGGGTAACATTTTATCAAAGGTTCTATTATACCTAAATTTAAAAAAATAAGGTAAGCAATCTAAGATTTTTTTCAATGTGGTGATCATCTAGGAGTGTTTGAGTATCCCTGGTGCCCCTGGGAATTATATGACCTCAGATGCCATGCTTATGCTGTATGCCTTTGCCCCTTACCTTCCAGCTATTCCTAATTGAACCATGACTGATTCTTTTCATTTGCTATATACCAGAAATTTTAAAACTAAGAATGAGTCATTCAGTATTTCTGTGTGACTAGAGTTGTCAGAGGAAACTTAAGGTCCATAGAGGAATCATTCCTGGGCATACAGAATAAAAAAACATGAATAGTTACATAGAGAAAGACAAATATGAGAGAAGAAGAGATCAAAATACAAAAAAGTGTAACATTTATTTATTTTTATCTTCTACATTCAATCCTAAAAACATAGGTCATCTTGTAGAAAGTAATTCACTGGCTCATGAAAATTTTAATGCATGTACAGGGTTCAGTGAAATAGATCCCTACTCAAAATGATCTTAGCTTCCATGTTGCTGTTGGGCAACCACAGTCATTCTTCATGATGAATGATAAAGTACAAAGTCAAGACTAAATGGAAGCCTTCGAGACTAGATCAGAGAATCCTAAGCTCCATGATTCTGTGGACTTTACTGGAGATAGTTTTTTTTAAATATTACAGTTTACTCAGTTTTTCATCCCTTCTTCCTCCTTCTTCTTGACTGATTGTTTATTTGTTAGTTACCCTTGTTCATTTGTTTTTGGATCTAACCACACAAATTTACTATTAATATCTTCAAATTTACTATTACTGTTATGTAGGATATGCACGATTATATTTGTAAAAGTGCAATCAAAACCATATATTCAGATTTTTCTTATTAAAGTTTTGTCTCCTTCCAACAGTCTTATTTTTCTGGTAATCCAATATTGATACTGGCTTCACTTGAGAACAACACTGTACATTTCCAATGTGCAGTATAATTGTAGGTTTTAGAAGAGTCAAATTGGTAGTGGCAATTTTTAGAATTTTTGGAGGCAGGTGAATTTATCTTACTAGTCCAAGAAATGCTGAGAATAGTCCTTTGTTATTTGATAAATTAATTTCCAGTGAGTGTTTGGTCAGACTTCTTTCCAGAAAAATATATCTGTAGGTTTTTTCACCTATCTGTAATTTACTTGACTCTTCCAGCTAAAGAAATACAGATAACATCTAATACTTGGGGGAAAAAAATCAGGGGGCAATAAAGTGATACATGAAAAAAACTGTGCATGCATAGTACATGCTTTAAGAAGATTTCATAAAGTATAAGAATTATCTTATGGTCTCTTCCCAGCATAAGACTGACTCTCTATGATCCCCTTCACTTTTAATTGATTAATTCACCTTCCTGTATATCTTTTTATAAACTTCCACTACCTGCTTTTCATTTTGTTTAAAGTCTTAATAAATAATAACAATTGGACAAAAAAAGTAACATGTATCTGGAGTACTAAGAGAGTTGTTAATATCTTTCAAAGTTCTTCCCCTCTTAATTCCTGGTTCAATCATCAAACATAACTTCCACTATCCTGTATAAATAAAACTCCCAGAATTTTTTCTCTCACAATTACATGCAGTTAAACAGAACTAATTGAGACAATACACCTATTAAAGAGTATCTGTTTTGGTATCTTTGAAAAGAATTTCATCAGATACCTAGGTTTCTTTAAAAAGCCATCAATTTCCATTAAATTATATTAAAAAATACACATGCATAAGAATTGCTTTCAATGTTATATATCTGCTAGTCAATTTAAGTTAACATTAACTTTATAGGGTAGTTTAATTAATTTTAAAATTTATTTATTTATTTGTTTATTTATTTATTTATGTTTAAAGATTTTATTTATTTGACAGAGAGAGACATAGCAAGAGAGGGAACACAAGCAGGTGGAGTGAGAGAAGGAGAAGCAGGCTTCCCATGGAGCAGGGAGCCTGATGCAGGGCTCGATCTCAGGACCCTGGGATCATGACCTGAGCTGAAGGCAGAGGCTTAATGACTGAGCCACCCAGGTGCCCCGAATTTTTAAAATTTAAATTTACAGTCAAAAAGCAGCCTTTCTCATTGCCTTGAATGAGATCTTTATTTGAGATATAGCTTAGGACAATGGGGGACAAATAATAAATTTTCAAAAATACTAGCAATTATGTTGGCATATTCTGAAATTTAACCTTTAATAAAATAAATGTGAGGAAATTTTGGGAAATATTTTTACAAAAGTTTTTTGGCATTTTGGTATAATACTAAATTGAAAGACAAATACACAGACACACACACAGACACAAACACACACACGCACACACACAGAATTCAGGCAGCAATATCAAGTAGTCTTTAAATTTAAACAAAAATGAGTAATCCTATCTGTAGCTTCCCAGATCATTGCATCATTTGTAAATTAGATTTCTGAAGGAATTTCTCCTTTTTCCATATTTTTAAAAGGAAAGTCAGGAGTGTCCTGGATGCACAGATTTCCATGTTGTGCTGAAAGACATGGTTTTAGTACGAACTTAAGCACGTCTCAGGCCCTCAGGACAATCCCAGAATATGGTTCTCCATCAATAGAGCTGTGTGTGTGTGTGTGTGTGTGTGTGTGTGTGTGTGTGTGTGTGTGTGTGTGTGTGTGTTAAGATTTTATTTGTCAGAGAGAGAGAGCAGAAGCAGGGGGAGTGGTAGGAAGAAGCAGAAGCAGGCTCCCCACTGAGCAAGGTGCTTGATGCAGAACTCGATCCCAGGACCCTGAGATCATGACCTGAGCCGAAGGCAGACATATAACTGGCTGAGCCACCTAGGCACCCCTGCTTGGCAGTTTTCTCATGGTTCTGGTACTGAATCTGAACACTATGTAAAAGACTCATGGGAACAAATCAGTCATTTGTCATAGTGACAGCAACAATCACATCCCAATTTCTTTCAATTTTACATACTATAAAAAATACTCTTCTTGGTGGTGCATAAAGATGGGACGAGTAGTAGTTATGAGTGTTAGAGGAGATCATCTAGGGCATTTGACCTCCAGTTGACCTGCAAGCTGGACCCAGGAAACCGGAGGATCCCCAACACTTCCCCTGTCCTTGGGATATAGGTTCTACCCACCACCTCACAGTGGGAGCTGTTTTCAAGGACATAGCCTTGGGAGAGCCGTGTGTTGTTGAGACTATCTGGACTGAATATGTGACAACTCCATTAAGGCCTCTGGCAGGTGGATGTAGAGATCAAGTGGTCTTGCAGTCACCAAGACAAGCCTTGTACATAAATTCTCTTGTCTGTTAAACCTGCCACTTACCAATTTGGAGTGGTCTCTTTGCCCTCTGTGAATGGGGGCCAGTTTCACATTTCACCCAGGAAATTCCCAAGGTTGCAAACCAACCAGGAGAAATATTAAGATAATCGCACTCTCTTTAGAATCATAGGAAGTAAGACATGTAATAATACTTTGCTATTAATTCTCTTCTTTGTCCTCATCTTGGCTCACCATTTCACTTTGGCAAAAATGCAGCTTAATTGGGCTAGTGCCATCTGTACATGAATGATTACATGGAACCACATTGTTTCTTGCTCTGTGTTCTGAGGCAGACACAAGGAAGATGAAAATAAAAAAAACATTATTCATATTTTTCACACTCAACTAATTGCCCAGTTGTCAGAATAGATGAAGACTGTATTCACAGAAAATGCCTCTAGACTAGCACACTTTCTAAGATTTTTAATGGCTTTGTGGTTTTCCTCCTGATATTTTTTTTTCTGTCAAAGGGAGCAAATGTTTACTGCTTTTCATCTTTTTAAGACACTGGCCTCTGTCATCCATCTTAAAAAATTGACCTATGGTTTTATAAACCATGTTCTTAAAAATAAAATACAATCATAAAGTAGTTGGTGCACTTCTGCAGTAGAGACATGAGGCATTTGATTTTTTTTAGCAGAAATGTGTCAGAGGTTAAAAATAATGCTGAAAAACTTCAGTAAAGTTATAAAACTCTTACACGTGAATCACAAAATCTCTCAAAATTTAACTTTGGGAAGGGGTCAGCTGGAAAATGACCGTGGACTACATGTTGGATAAAGAAGCAGAAATGTGTCACTTGCAAATCAGCACACAACATACATCCTCCATCTGTTGTAACTCACACTTAATGCAATGTTAAAATGAGAAATACAGCAGATGATACTGATGGGGACATGGGACACAAGTCCAGATACTTTTAGTCTAGGGCATTTTGCCCTTACTTAATGTGGTGACCTTGAACTAGTCAAGCATGAAAGCCCTCACATTTTCATATGGATAAAGGACCTGTATTAGATCATCTGTAGAGTCCTAAAATTTCATTTTAAATAATTTTTTTAAAAATGACTTGCTTATATGGGTAAATTTGGTCAATTAAATTAATATATATCTTTAGACTTAGTCTGAAGCCTGTGAATATAAGATTTGTGCATACATTTAAAAAATGGGACATATTAACTAACTATCAACAAATCGGAATTGTCTTTAGTTTTCTCATACTGATGTGAATTAACAGCATATTGAGAAACTGGCAGAATGATCCAGACGCCACTTAAAATAAACCAATATCACGTAAAGCTTTCCTGTATAGGCAAGCTTTCTCCTATCAATATCATTTTAAAAGAGAAAGTAACAAAGGTAATAAATAAATAAACTTCTTAGAAAAAAAAGACTTTCTTAAATGATTTTTTTCCATTTACAGTAAACTCACTTTAAACTTTGATGGAGCCCACAAACGTAGTATTGCAAACAATAAGCACATTTGCTTGAGGGCACCACAGACTGACAGTTGATGTGTATCGCTGAAAATTTTTCACATTTCATTTCTTCTTTACTCCCATTTTCCTGCTGTCATTTATCCATCCTCCTTGCCTTTCTTTAAAGCCCCCTACTTTTTAGTCCATCCCATTTCTTTTTGGTTGTTCTTTCACATAGTTCTGCAATAATATAAAATATTCCCTAAATCTTATTGCCCTTGTTGTTTCATCTATCTGCAACTTTGTATTGAGAATCATCAATTAAGTGGGCTGAGAGTTGCTTGTTAAGAGGTAACATCTAAAAGAAGGTTTCTACAAAGAATGCTAGGTATTGCTCTTTTGAAAAGTGCTTCTTTTTAGAATTAGCTCTGCTTAGGACAGTCCAATGGTCCTTTGACTTGCTTTGTCAGGATTTTAGCTGCTGCATCACTTAGCTGTGGGTGTAGTTAAAGGCAGGTCAACTTGTGACTTATGCCTTAATAAAATGCTCCTGTTATTACCTGACCTTGGCCCCTGTGTGTTCATTGCTGACTCAACAATACTTCTAATTAGAGTTCTTAATTCTTGGCTATTTCAGTGCTTGAATATTGTATTGCAAGAGCTGTTGTAAAAGAACTAATCAATAGCAAACCAATTATAGAGAATTAATTCCCTTATTGTCATGCTTATATTCTGCAGGGTTTGGATGATTGTTTTCTTCTTTACCTGGTCACCAAATTTTGTTAGGTTGTCATGCTCCCTAAGATAACAAATCTTGAAAATAGCTCTCGAGGCATGGCTCTATATTATTTCTAAGTGAGAACATCTTCTTCTCATGATGTAATAGGCAATTCAGACATCTCTGGGCATTCTAAGTGAGATATAAAGCAGGTCATCCTCTCAGTTTGAAGGAGATGAATGTGGTAAAGCACCATCCTGATGATGCTTTAGTCCGCTGACTAAATGAAGTCCGCTGGGAAAACGAAGTTAGTAGAGCTTCTCAGCAACTTATTAGGCTGATACCCTAGGCTAGCATTTTTTCCATTTTTTGTCCCTGACCCCATCAGCCTCTGGAATGCATCACCACAATCTAAATGCCCTCTTCCTTTGTCAGTATCTAAACAATTCCCCAAGCTTTTAGAAAGGTAATGCAGCAGATTCTGAAATAGCCTGTGGATTCTGTCTACCTCCTCTTTGACGGGTATCTGGTGAACGTCTCTTTTGTTTCAGGAAGAGTACGTACTTCTTCCTCTAAGAAGCATTTTCTGAAAGTTTTAGGCAATTACCCAAGGACTTCTTGAAGTGCTTCTATTAACATATCATGTTTCACACTGTATTGTATTCCTTGTTACCGTGTTTATTTTCCTTATCAGACTGACATTGATGAAGGAAGAAGACTCTGTCCCTATTGGAATTTGCCTTTTATCATCTGATATGGTGCCCCTTATCTACCAAGCCTTCAATAAATGTTTTTAGAATGAAGGAATAACTATCTCATAGCATGATGGTTCACTGTAGCAATCGGTAACCAATAAACTTAAATCCATGTTTTGGCTCTGCCTGTGAAAAGCTCTGGGACTTTGTTCAAATTGCTACTCTCGCAAGTGAAAGAAGTTATAAAACACACACACCTGCCCTAATAAAATTAATTCAACACAGTAAAAAAATTGCTACGCATATTCTTAGTGTTAAATGAGATAATAGTAGATCCAGCCTCATAGGCTTACAGTAAGAAGTAATGATTACAAAGTTTGTCACAGTGTCTGACTTAATACCTGAAAAATTGCATATGTATGTGCTGTGTATGTGAGTGTGTGTGTGAATTTTAATGGGACATATTTTAAATTACTCATAAATACTCAATGACTTATAAAGAATGCTATAAAAATTATTTTCTATAACATAATAAATAGAAACATGCACATATATCCATATATGTCATTGGTATTAAAGAAAATGACAGTTATTCTCCTTCACTCAAATAGGTGGGGTTTTGCTTTGTTTTGCATTCCCCATAAAAAGATAGTAACTAATAAATGAGTTCTTCTGCTGTCTTGCCTTTTTTTTTTTTCTTAATGTGAGGGAAAGGATTTTCTGTTTTATACTGTAACTTATTCTGCTTTGTGGGTATTTAAAAATAAGTAACATCCTCTTCAATGAATTACAAGAGTCTACTAAGGTCCTTTTTCACGCAAAATCATCACCAATCCCCTTAAAGAGAACTTAGAATGAAGGATATTGGGTAAAAATGGAACATTCATTCATTTGTCATTGAAGATCTCAGTTTTGTTCCTACCCTGTGTAAAGCAAGGCTCTGGACAGGACAGGTATAATCATGAACTAAGCTGAGTTCCTGTTTTTAGGAACTGAAGAATGTATGGGTATTTATTTACTTACCTGGCTTGCTATTCCTAAGAGGCTCTGATCCTCTCGTGTTTGTTCATTATTCCCTCCACATATTGTCAAGCTTTCTTGATATGATACAACTCTCCAAATGCTTTCCCCCACTGACTGTTGTTTCACTTTCTCCTGGTTTACTTTGTCATTGCTGACATTTCTTTTTCAGTCTCCTTTGCCTCCTCTATATTCACTTATTCTGTTTTTTCGTTTTTGTTTTTGTTTTTGCACTTTCCATCACCTCCTGGGTTGGACATGTGATTTCTAGAATGTGTTGTGCTTTGCTGGCTTATGCCACCTTGTAACAGGTTGTGACAGTCCGTCATGCTCATCTCTCCTCAACTCCACCTTCAGTGGTTTCCCGTTGGAAGCTTGAAATCAATTTTAGTAGAAGTTTATACACCAAGAAAATTGGAAAGTATTATGAATCAGGGCTCTTTTTTTTTGTCATTCCCCAGACTGCTGCTGTTGATAAATCTATCTCCCCAACCTTAACCAGCCCAAGATGGTATTTTTGTTTATGGCTATAAGTGAAATACTTAGAATCTAAGTCCCACCACCAAAGGGGCAATCCCAAATTATTAATACATGAATATTTTTGAATAATTGCTTGTAAAATATCAAAATTAATTTCAACTCTGAAATTCTCTAAGGCACTATTTTTAAAAGACTGCAGGATATTATACCTTGAAAGATTGAACACATATTTTTTTAGAAGTTAGTGAGTAAAATGAGTGAATAAAACTCATGCACTTACTGAAGATGACTTGCATAAAAACAAATCCTGTAATTGTGCCAAATTGTCCATTGTGGAAAAAAAAAATACTGAAAACACACCTTAGAGAGCATAGCCCAAGCTCTGTCAGGCACTTATACTTCTTAGAACACAACTGAGTAGGCTTTACCTTCCCCTTTACCTGCTAGGGAAGAGTTGCTGGGCAAACACAGGAAGGAATGAGAAGGTGAAAATAAGGTGGAGCTTGGATCACTTGCAAAATTAAATTATAAAGATTTTTAAGTTTTACCCACAACTTCATTTGTTTGTAGGAAGGTTCCCTTCTTTCTGAAAGAAACATATGCTGATATGTCCTCATTACAAGATAAAACGGTACTTTTAAATTCCTCTCTGGCTCTCTTCTAGATCAGTCACCGAAGACTTACATTGAACCATATATATTTAGCAAAGATCTGACATTAAAAATCTAACTTGCATTTTTCTACCTTCTTTCATAAGCTTTATATTGGAAAAGTGGGATAGTGTAGCATAATGGGTCAAAAGCCCAGACTAAGCTCTAAAATCAGACTTCTAGATTTCTCTCCAGGTTCTAGTACTTAATAGCTGTATCATTTGAAGAAAACAATTTGCCGTTCTGTCCCTGTGTCTCCTCAGCAGAAAAGATGGTAAAAATAATGTAAAGTTTACCCAGACTGTTATCGTGAGGAATAAATATGTTAAAACATACACAACACTTAGAAGAGTACCTGGAATTCACAGTTAGTTATAGTTATTTAAACTATATTTGCCATAATTGTTTATGGCCAGTGCTTTTTCACATATACAAATTCCAC